>NW_011357823.1:1404-2080 GCF_000735185.1 Notothenia coriiceps | reverse complement strand
TTTATACGTTCTGCCTTGGCTCCAAAGACCATTACCTCAGTTTTGTCTTTGTTTAATTGGAGAAAGTTCTGACACATCCAGTCATTGATTTGTTCAATGCACTTACTCAGTGTTTTAACTGGAGAATGGTCTACTGGTGAAATTGTTACGTAAATTTGTGTGTCGTCCTCATAGCTATGGTAACTTATTTTGTTGTTCTTCATTATCTGAGCCAGTGGTAGCATGTAGACGTTAAAGAGAAGAGGCCCCAAGATGGAGCCTTGGGGTACCCCACATGTCATATTTGTCAACTCAGATGTTTATTTACCTATAGAAACAAAGTTGTTTCTGTCCTTTAAGTAGGATTCAAACCCATTTAGAACTGTTTCCGAAAGTCCCACCCAGTTTTGTAGTCGGTCTAGTAATATGTTGTGGTCAACAGTGTCAAACGCAGCACTGAGATCTAATAATACTAACACTGAAGTTCTGCCACTGTCTGTGTTTAAGTGGATGTCATCGAAGACCTTTACAAGAGCAGTCTCAGAGCTGTGGTTTGGACGAAAGCCTGACTGGAACACATCAAAATAGTTATTTAAATGAAAGAAGTTTCAACTGTTGAAAAACAACTTTTTCAATGATTTTACCTAGAAATGGCAGGTTTGATATGGGCCTGTAATTGTTCATTACTGAAGCGTCT
>NW_011357823.1:0-1364 GCF_000735185.1 Notothenia coriiceps | reverse complement strand
GTGTGCCTTGGCAGTCTCTTTTTAAGAGCGGTTTAATGACTGCAGTTTTCAGGGCCTGTGGAAAAATAACTGAGTGAAGAGATTTGTTTACTATATGAAGTAGATCTGAGGCCATGCAAGGAAAAACATCTTTGAAAAATCCTGTTGGAATAATATCAAGGCAGCAGGTAGGTAAAGAGGAAGTGGAGGAGAGTCTCAGCATTCAGCTTTGTGGGACCCACATGTTTAGGGTTAGGGTTTAGGAGATGTAGTTCTTTAACCTTACATTTCTACTGTAAGGAAGTCGTGTATGGAGTAGAAGCAGGAAGTGTTGATGCCCCGGTCACAGAGGAGATAACGGGGTTAAATGCTGAACTGAACAGCATGGTGGAGATGGTGTCCTATGCAGATCTGTGGGGGTACAGTTGGGTGGTAAGCAGTTTCAGGATGAGACAGACTAGACTCTAAAAGCACCTCATGATGCAGATGTTATTTAAGACCTCAGTCAGCTCCCAGCATGCATCTGAAAATGCCATCAAGGCAAGAATGCAGATTTGGAGGTGCTGGTTTCTCTACTGCATCGAGAATGGTACTTAAGTAAAAGTATTTAAGTATGATAAGAACATTTACTTTAAGTATGAATAAAAGTACTAATATACCTAATATTTCAACATTTGCTGCCAATTAATGTTCTGTTAACCCACTCATGGTTTTAGTATAACGTTGCATGGTTTAATCTATACAAAATAATCATATATTTTAAGATTTTCCTCCTATAAGTTCTGAGTAAATATAAGGTTGATTAGGCTTTAGGAAAATCACAAAAATGGTGAAGAACAACTTTATTCAACTGTCAGGACTCCTCTTGTTTGGTAACATGATTGTTAGCAGAAAAAGGGAAGTATGGTAGTGTTGCAAGACCCTTGTTGCCAGTGATCTGCTGTAAATGTACAGAGGGTGTCATGGTGGGTTTCTCTTTCAATGTTCCCTCTGTACAGCTGCTGTGTGTGTGTGTGTGTGTGTGTGTGTGTGTGTGTGTGTGTGTGTGTGTGTGTGTGTGTGTGTGTGTGTGTGTGTGTGTGTGTGTGTGTGTGTGTGTGTGTCTGAGAATGTCTACTTGTCAGTGCTACAAGAAAGAGACTGTTGCTCATGCATACATTTCACACATGCATTGCGAACCTTAAATGATCAGAAGTATTTAATCTGATTGTGAAGGGTAAAGAAGGGTCAATAAAATGGCAAGACAATGTCTAACTCACGTGAGCAGGCAGTCAACTCACGTGATGACACCGGTGAGCTGAGCGGAGTAGTCGGGTGCAGGCGGTAATCAGACTTAACTATGATTTAACCAAAACTGAAAGTCTCAAAGTGTAATGCGCAGTCAG
>NW_011357822.1:3825-21622 GCF_000735185.1 Notothenia coriiceps | reverse complement strand
CACACACGCACGCACACACGCACAACACACACACACACACACACACACACACACACACACACACACACACACACACACACACACACACACACACACACACACACACACACACACACACACACACACACACACACACACACACACACACACACACACACACACACAGCTAAAGGAAGTAACTCCCCTATCTGTGCAGGGATCATTACTTTCTTTTGGTTTGAACTTTGTGTAAACCCTGACTCACAATCCTTTGCTTTCACTCCAATTGTTCCACCTCCTGTCTCTCACTGACTTACACACACACACACGGACATCTCCCCACCCTAAACACACACACAAGAAGAACACACGCACACACAGACACACACTCTCCCTAAGGCTTACCACATCTGTGCTCCCGGCCCTACTGTATGTGTATGTACTCAGGAAGACAGTGTAGTTCACAGAGCGATACAAAAAGGAGATTCCTCATGTCTGGTTGTGTGGGTGGCGAGAGTTCAGTGCAAGCCAACTCCTTCTAGTGTGTGTCCTTCTCTCTTCTATGTGTTAGTCTGTCATTTCCTCTGCCTGGTTCCTGCAGGAGTCAGGCTGTCTGCTCCTTAAATAGGCTTGACCTCAGTGCAGACTCTGGGGCTGCTTCAGTCTTTAGCTCTGCACATGCTTCTCCGTTTGCATTAGTGTGTGGTTGTGTGGGGGTGGGTGATTTCGTACAGGCGCCCTGCTTGTAGCCACAACTGCGGGTTTTATCGATTCTTAGGCCTCCTGAATGCTAGATGTTTTGTTTCAAATAATGTTATATATACGCTGTCATCCATTTGCTCTGAGTGCTCATAGCATTCAATCATGAGGTCAGAGACAATAGGTACACGCTCAACAACAAATCCACTTCATAACATAGCTTTCATACTCTGGGGGAGGTTAAATAATGCATAATAGACATGAGTATAAAAACACATATAAATAATAATACAAATGCAAATAAACAAGCCAATGCTCAGTCAGGGTCTAGTCATTGACTGCTAGTGTCGCCCCAAGGTATGTGGAGGGTGAGATCAGTATGTAAAGACATACATCTATTAGAAAATGAAATGGCTTAGCTGCAAGGGGTGTCAATGGTTTATACATGTACATGTTCTTGACATAACAATTCTTCTGCTTCCTCTGTTTTATGTCCTTTTTTATTCACACATTTTTTTAAAGAATAACAATCTTACGACTGTGCAGTGTAACAATGATCCATGGCACTTTTAATCTGAATCCCTTGCTGCTCAATTAACTGCATAGCACTTTTTAGTTTTTACCTCTAATCAAAAATAAGAGGTTGTAATTATATACAACAGTGTTTTGAAGCTTAATGCTAATGTCAGAAGGCTATACTCCAATGCCAATGTTAATATGCTGATCTTAAGCAGGTGTAATGTTTATCACATTCCCTATACCTTGAATTAACATTGGCTAATAAGCAGACAGATTAAACCTGATAGAAATGTGATTAAGTTTGCATGTATTTTGAAATGAACAGAACAATTATACAAACTAAAAATGTTACCTGATCAACCCATTGCTATCCCTAAAGCCCAGAGTGCTCCTAGTGTGCCTACAAGTGTTGAGATAATGATTGATTCACCAAGGAATTCTGTTTCTACACATTCACTTTCTGACCCAGAAGGCGACATAGTTTCTGGTCCAGGTTCCATCTCACGACTGGAGACTTCCAACTCACTCCTGGCTGGTCTATCTACGAGCAGCACCATACGACCGCTGCAGCTCATCCAAAATGCAGAAGCCCGACTGGTTTTCAACCTCACAGTTTTTCCACATTACACCACTCCTCTGCTCCAAGAAATCTGCTTCAAGACACTGAAACTAGCCTTCCATGCTGTGAATGGATCAGGCCATTCATGCTTCAATGACATGGTTCAATTATACACTCCAGCATGTGGACTACGCTCTGCATCGGCCAATCGGCTTACTACCTCCTCACTTCGATGTAAAGGTTCTCTACAAAAGCACCACTGTTTGCTATCTTGGCTTCAACATGGTGGAAGGAGCTCCCCATTGATATCAAGACAGCAGTAGGTCTGACTGAAACCCAGTCGTTTTGATGGCAAAACAACTACAAATAAAACACTGTTAATAACATTAGGAATATGGCTAATTCTAAGCCATATCAGTTGCACTTATGGTTCGGCATAATGAAAGATTATGTACCTGCAGGATCTTTGCTTTCAAACTCACACTGTTGCGGTCATCAACAGGCAGACAGAGTGTCAGAGAAAAATGAAACACATCGAAAAATAGTTTGACCTTTATCCAACTTAATAATAAAATATTTGTCCATCGTACATTTATGTTGTGTTTTAAGAAGGACACTTCAGTAGTGAAATCAAAACAGCAAGCTAAAAAGACATTTAAGGAGAATAAATGCCACTAGTAAACTTCTTGCACACAATAAGAAGAATAAATGAATATTTAAAAATACACTTTATTTATGACGGAGGATATAAAGGCATACACTGCAATAAGACATTTATCCAAACTGACAATGCGCTGCCCCCTGCCACTTCTGTTACTCAACATTATAGCTATTCATCATTTATCTTGCCTGCATCATGAATTTGGAGCGGAAATAATTATGTTTACACCGAACATCCTGCTGCTATTGCCGGGACTCTGAAACTCGTGTTAATCGTAGATCCTGCTTCTGCTTAAATGAACTCTAGTCATACTCAACATTGCATGAATTGGCAAAAGTAAAGCAACTGCAGGCAATGTTCCAGCTTCTCATTAGTGATGTTGTCTATTTTTGAAAGGTTAAAACATGGACACAACAGACGTTAACTAACTCATAATACACATACGTGATAGGATGTGAAAAGGTCAAACTCACTTGTTTTTGGGATCACGTTTGTGGCAATGCTGTTTTATTTTGCCTTTGATTTGTTTTCTGTCCTTTTTTTTTTCTTTGTTTTTCTGATTATTATTATTATTTAGTGCTGTGATTGTAACGTCTACACAAGAAATCCAATAAACAGAATTGTTTTATTGTCAGCTGAACTGCTGCAGCACATCTTAACATGATAAGATTGGACTGCAGAGGAAATGGACACCAAATGGTATCTTTTCTGAGTAATGAATAAACGAAAATAGGTTGGCTTCTAATGCTCAATTCAATATATCAATGTGGTGCAAATGTTTCTCAAATGCCATTATTGTTTTTTGTCCCCCGACGTGAGTGCTTTCTAACTGCCTGTTGTCTCCACTGTGCATTGAGTGAAGCAGAGCTCATACTATAGATTATTTTCTGGTTTCATTTATCAATTTAACTCAAACAAAGCCGGGAAAAAGCAAGCATCTAAAAGTCACATTATCTCTTCACACCTTCGTGAATGTTTATTTTTCCAGAATAGAGTCATTAAGTCGTAATGAAAATATTTTATTTAGCTTCCCTCTCAGCCTGCTGTAGAGTTCATGGTACATTAGTGTAGCATGCAATATGAAGCTATTTAGGCTCCACCTGTTCAGAAATGTGTCAGTGCCATGGTTAAACTCTGTTTTGCGATTTGCAATGCAAAGTGGGTAGTTTGGCTTCCCATGGATTGTAAGTAGGTGTAAAAAAAGTGTTTACTTCATGAATTATAAATGTAGAACTGACTGGACATAAGCTTTGCTAAGACATATCCTGTTAGGCATCCTCCAGAAAGTGAATCAAAAAGTTAGCTCATGAGCTACATCTGCTCCCTAAGCTTATCACTGCTGGTGGGGATTGCCATAGAATTATATGCAAGACGCAATGTTTACTTCAGCTGCGTCCCATTGATAAGGCAGAGGGTGGAAGCAGTGGAGAGAAAACTAAAACCTCAGGAGAGAGAAATAGTTTGTGGAGCAGCAGAGAAAAAGGACTGCAGTCCTGGACCACCATTAAAAATGATGTGGAGGAAAGCTCTCAACCGAAACCCAGAGTCCAAGGAGGTGCTGAATGATCACACTGTATAATAATGAGTCATAATGAAATATGTATGTGTCAAAAAAAGAGGCCATAACAGAAAGTTAACACAAGTTTCTGGAGATAATTGTGGTATTCAAGACACAGCATGTCTTGAATACTGGCTTTTGGGAGTAGCAGAATACATGAAAGGCATTACTGTGGTTGGGAGGGTTCATTTTAAGTCTATTTAAATTGGTCACTAATAATCAGTTAAAAAATATAACCTAATCAAACTTCCTCAAAGTGTCCTTAAAAACGGATGTTTATATGTTTTAAGGGTTGTTTTATTAAGCAGTAATGATGGATGTGAATGCAATGCTCAGTATTCCCCAGCAGTGCCTGTGATTAAGTGGCAAGATAACAAGTTAAAGTTGGAGAAGAAGAACTATTCCTCCTCGATTGTTATTGTTGTTGTTGTTATTAACTGCAGTAGCGAGAAGATTAAGTTTTACTGGCAGCACGGAGAACATGTACGCAGACTTTAGAGTGGGAGTGCTGGCTTGTTTGGTTCAGTAGAGAAATTCACTCACATATGTATAAATGTAAATTGAGATACTCAGTGTTATATGTTAATGTCAGGTTTAGGATGGTTACTTAAAAAAAACATGTCTCTTACATTTACTAGTGACCTGCAAAAAAAGGCAATTTGTAACCTAATCTTTATAACATGTTTATGGGTGCCTTTTGATGAGCATGTTCAGGCTGTTATACATACATCAACAATGGAAGTGCATAAAATAAACAACATCTGATTCAACATAAAACACACACTTCTTTAAGAACATATCTGTTCACCTCATTAACTGAGAGATAATGGTTTATAGTTTAAACTCTGGATCAAGAGTCAATCAAAGGTAGACAAGACATGATAATTTAACCAAGTCCCTGGTTTTCCCTAACCTTAACTAAACTGTGCGAGTATCGTAATCATAAACCCACACACAGGTTGCAGGCAGAAGGATGCTGGTTGCAGGATTGGTCTCCGGTGCACCATGGACACCCATCTTCCACCTCAACAGCAACAAATACAAGATCTATGAGCTGCAAGAACATTAAACTCCCTTGGCTTGCCAATGTGTGCATCGTGCAACAATGCCAAGCTTGCCTACAAAATATGTTGGGCAAATGTAGCAGTCTATTATCTCAATCGTTACCAGAGTTGCAATTCCTACCTTTAGATTTTTCAATGCCTAATGTGGGAAATTAATTACACATTCAGGATTGGGTTATGAAATAGAGCCAACAGCCCTCACAAGCAGTTTCACGTTGAGTTGTGATGGTTAATTACCTTCCCAGGTGTTGCTTACCACCTGGGGAGATGTTTGTTCAGCGTAACCTGGATGAGGTGACTTTGCCTCCCCCGCCAGCCGACAGCGCTCTGATATGGAACATGGATCCTGAAAGGTGGGATTAGCGACCCGCTGAAATTAAATGGTGTCAGCCTTTGTCTTACCACATGAGTGAATTTAATATGTGTGATCCCCATGTCCTCAAACCAGTGGAGCAATCAAAGGCACTGCTGATGAAGCTCAAGGGCATCCAAGAGGGCTTTTTATAAACTGTGAGGGTTATAAAGAGGATTCAAAATATAATGTTTTCATCTGAATAAACAACAGACTTGCAGGTTCAAATTAGTAGTTCATGCATATGAGAATAAATTACATGAACTGAAACTGAAATAACAAGGAAAGTTGTGAAATCTGCCCATTATCATAATAATTGTGTTACTTTGCAATGTTCCAAAAAGTCCTGCAAGCATGTTTTTTGTTAATCATTTATGGCCGGAAAAAGCTGAAATCGATACATAACAAAACAATAGCTGGCTCATGTTTGTACAATGCGGTATGTACATAAGTGTGCATGTGCATTTACATGCATTTTAGTATGACAACATACTCATTTCCTTTTTGGCTACAAACCATCATATTTTATTCTTGAAATGAGCAGATTTATGATTGAATTTCTTGAGAAGTATTTCTCAATTCAAGATCAACATGAGTCTGGAGTGCTGCCCAGAAAGATCTTTGAATAACCCTTTTTTCACATTTCAATTATTGGATTCCTAGAGCCTCATCTTGCAACATACTTGGAAAACTAGAGGGCCACATACCTGCTTTCATTTGAAGGAACCTGGCTCAGGAAAAAGACTCAGCATCCGCTCACTGTCACCAGGAAGACCCAACAACATTTGCTGCTCTCTGTCATTTAGATAATTTAAAGGGGACCTATCATGCAAAATGCACTTTTGTACATCTTTTATACATGAATATGTGTCCCCGGTGTGTCAGGGAACTCACCAAGTGTCAGAAAACACAACCCTCTCTCTTTTCCTCCATACCCAAATCTCTAAAAACGTGGCTACAACGAGCGGATACAGATTCCATCCGAGCTGACGTCAGCCCGGAATAGTGTGGTTCACACGAGACCGTTCGAAAGCGCTGGAGACGCTGTAGTACATATGCCAGGCCTGTAAATGGCGCTGTAGTCCTGCAACAAAAGCAGCGAAGAAGACATATTTTATATAGGTATGGCCCTACAATATATTTTTCAAATATAGCATGATAGGTCCACTTTAACTGATAAAATGAGTGATGTCATTAATAGCTTTAAATACTCTTAAAACGACTATTGAAGTCGCAACACTTAATTGGACAATTGTCGAAACAAGCTAGAAATAAAATAACAAGGTGATGTAGATATATTTTTGCTTCAATTAATTGCTTACCGTCTCCACTCCACAAAAGCCTCCTTGGGTTCATATCATAAAACATGCATAATCACAAAATACATGCTTTTGCCATTTTTCAATGGTATTGATGAAAATATATGACATTTTAAGGTTTTAATACAAATACAAAAAGGTTAAAAAAAAGTGTGTTTAGTGTCTTCAATTTTGTCATTATTTTTGTTTACATTATACGCATTACATCATTTACCCCTTTCAACATTCATTTCATTTTTTCTGTTGGTTAGGCACTGTAGTGATGGCAGTGAGTAATGAGTAAGGCATTGTTGGAGAAACACACAGATGTGTCTTATAGGTGAAATTGCACTTTTCAGCTCTAATGAGTACTGAAGTGTGTGAAACTGGGATTCAAAATAAGGCTAGTGCATGTATGCCCAGCTCCACAATTATTGACATTTAGTAAACAGAACATATTTGTATAAAGTCAACTTAGAGACACGTAGGTTCATTTCTGTATTTTTTCATCTTTTTAGTTTTCATACATCTAGCCCCTGAAGCACAGAAGCAGAATACAAATCACATCAAACCCGTTGAAAACCATAATTGTAAAGATGCCTCCAACATCCCATGTGACTACAACTTTTCAGTCTGTGAGAAAAGGTAAGGTTTAGGCTTTTAAAGAAAAAATAGCATGGGCTTCCTTTTGTATTTATTGTATTGATTTTTTTTTCTCTTCCTCCTACCCTCCCCCATTTTAAACAAATGAGAGTCGCTGCTGAAGGCTGAATCTTCATCATAGTTTGATTGGAATTTGTTAAAGCAGTGAATAACAAGGGTAAACAGGAATATTCATTTAAGGTATTACTGTCCAGCTGTTTTGAGTGAAACCTTATCTAATTAGCATACTTAGCTTTAGCTAGAATTCAAATAAAGTTGATACAATGCAGCGAGAAAGAAAAAACAGACCGAACAATGTTGAAATTGACCATTCCTCGAGTTATCAACAAAGCTGTGAGTGTGTAATGATACAAAATTATGTTTTTCTAACAATAAAAAAGGCATTGTGTGTAAAACAAGATATCACAGTCTGAGATTCCTAAGTGTGCAGAAAGTAAGCAACTCATTAAAGCCTTATTACAGAGACAGTGCTTCCAAAATAGTTTCAAATAGCACAACAAACACAACACATATTATATTGAAGTCTGAGAAATGTATTTAAACAGAACAAATGTTACAACAGTTTGGATACACCGGTTAGGTCCAGGTCTGTCTTACTGCAGGTACAAATCCACATTAAAAACTTGTTCAAGCAGAGTTAACCCCCCCCGACCCCTCAGAGCGGCCCCACAGCAGGTGGAGAGGGGCTGCAGAGGGACGTCCACCTCACAAGTCCTCAGGAGATAATAATTAATGCAGCTCTGCCTGGTGCTTTTATTCTCACCCACACAGTCAGATTGTACGGTTTACATAATGCCTGATATTATTGTTATACAAGAATGAAAACCCCCACGGAAGAATACATTAAATTACATCTTTAATTATCTTAATATCAATGCTACAGATGTCTTCAGTCCGTGTGGAGTTACTAGTTAGAAAGAGTTTTGTAGTTAATTCATTACATTAATTATAACTATTGTTGTTTCTATGTTATCTGTAGAGAGCAGAAAGAGACTTAGGAGAACTTATGGAATTCAAAACTAAAGCTGCAGTGGGTTTGGTGACTTTATATTAACCTGATAAAATAACACAATTGTTAATTATTATTTTATAAATCATTATTTAACTGCTGCAGAGCAATTCGCACAATTTGGTATGGAAGGAAAAACATCCAGGTGACATTAACAAGACATCATTGGCAGAAATGAGGAAGGCTCATTGACACTGTCAACGTGATTGAAAGAACTGGGACACAAAATGTATTATTTATTTATGAATGTAAAAATAGATAGATATCTAGATTGATAGATAGAGGACATGTTATTGATGCAGCTGTGCAGGTTGGAGAGTTATGGTGATGACAGCCTTTAAACAAGCAGATTGTAATCTGACCTAGACATTTCTTTCTTGCCAATAGCTATGAGAATATCTGCTAAGTATGATTATACAAATAGCAACTGGTAAGCTTAGCATTAAGCTAGTTGTACAAATCAACAAAAGAAAAACAACTTCCTAATTGGAGAAATGTAGAGCTGTTGGTAGCTTTCTTTATTTTGTTCCTAGCTTTTTCCTCCTGCTAAATCTTCCTTCTAACCAAAGGTACAGTATCTAGCTGTCCCTTCAAATCTGACACAAAGGACTGAGGGGTTTATCATACGCATACTTCTCAAATAGTCAGACTTTCTTCCCATCTTATTGTAACTCTATTTTCTAGATGATATTTTAATTGATTTATTGGTGAAGTCAGCTCAAAAAACAATCATGTTTTGGTCCTTAAGCTGTTCTTGTACTCGAGTAATAAAAACATGTAAAAGTAGTCTTTAAACTGCTCTAAAAGAAAATCCGATAATGGATTACTTTCTTAATTCATCTTTGATTCAAATCCTAAGTGTACAGAGACCAGAACATAGAGGGAAAAAAAGGTTGAAGAAAAATGAAGCACCTTTGTAATTTAGGGTCCCTATCTTAGAGTGGAAAATATCAACATGGGGAACTGAATTTGAGTAACAATTAGGAATAATCTA
Source organism: Notothenia coriiceps (assembly GCF_000735185.1). NCBI lineage: Eukaryota > Metazoa > Chordata > Actinopteri > Perciformes > Nototheniidae > Notothenia > Notothenia coriiceps. Next base: position 12,267 of record NW_011357822.1, on the reverse strand, counting down.
GTCCAACCCCCAGTGCCAGTGTGGGCTGGTGGCCACAACAGCTGTGTGTAACACGCGTAACAGCAGCTTCAGAAAGTTTGCTTACCTGGCAGGTAGTGTGGTGGTCCTAGATCAGCAAAGTTTCTGTTATTGCTGTACAATGGAGTAAAAAAGCTTATGCAAGATTCTAGCAAAAGTGTCCCTTTCAAGCCTAAAAACTGAATTTTCTTTTGAAAAAGTACCAAAGGATCCACACTCAATGCAGTGTTATTTGAACCTCCAAGTGATGTGACAAAAACAAAGTTGGATTGAAGCTACCAATGTCTAAGGGTTACAGTTTATGTTGACAGGGTCCCCAAGCTACAGCGAATCAGATCTGAGGAAGAAGGTCATGTCTCTCTGTTCCCCTCCTCATCCCGGACCATCCTCTCCCGGTAAGAGCAAGTCTTTCTAGTGTTTCAAGATGTGTCAGTATGGGGTCTCTGTGAGACAGAATTAGTTTCCTTTACTGTATGTGCTCAGGGAATATTTGAATCAAAGGAAGCTCATAGCGCCATTGAGGGATTTGGGCAGTGATGTCTGTTAATGCTGCCACTAAGGCATTCGCCCATGACAAATTCCCCACACAGGAAGTCACAGATGCTGTGAAAGTTTCAGGCTGATTTTTGGAACTTGTCAACCTTAACTGTCATCAGTGCTGACAAGGTCCGCGCCAAAGACACTGTGTCTACACCAGCTGGTACCAAATTGTCAATGCTGAGCCAAAGTCTGCCTGTAGTTTTTACAATTGTTTCATAGGAATAGCTTCCTGCTGTCCCATCATTGCATTGGCATTTTGATGTAGGAGGGAACACTGTTTGTTTGCTGTCTGACATTGATTGCTCCCAAGGTGTTAGAAACTGTGCGGCACAGGCAGAAAGATTTTTTATCTTAGTTTTTTCTTCAGCACATTGCATTTGAAATCAAATAAGTATAAAGTTTGTTGTTGACTTTCAGCTTCAAAGTTGTGTGGGTGTTCACATGCACACTGGAGACTTGCCTACCAGAAATTGCATTAAATTACGTTAATTTGCAAAGGAAAATATGTTCTGCAGTAATGAGGGCTGGATTACATTTTGTATTAACATTACAAGGGAAATATTGTTAATTAATATTTGGGATCAGATTAAGAATAAAACAAACACAGACACACTGGTGATTTAAGTTAAAAGAATATATAGTTGTTACAACAGTATAAGAGACATATAACCTTGCATCAAGTCTACGAAAAATACGTGTCTGAACACTCTGAGAATCTTAAACTGTTTTTTACTATCTATCACACAAAGAAAATATATGTTATTCCCATTAAAGTGACCCTTAACATAGTTCCATTATATTGTGCATGTTTCAGAAGGAAACACATCAACAATGTTGAGCTTATCAGTAATAGATTGCCTGAAATTGTATTTCATTGGTTCTCTGACAAACTATCCAATCTTGCAATAACCCTTTTGGCCCATAGGGACTAGAGTCTTCTTAAACTTGGCAGTCCTTGGGTAAGAGAGGAATTCAACAGTTTTGGTTTGGTACAGAGAAGATCCACAATCATTAGAACCACCAGACAACTTTTCATTAACATTTTGCTGAAACCACCTTTATTTTAAACCTATCCAAATGTCCTTTGTTGCGTACACCTAACCACATGGTAGTCAGAATGTGGTAGTCCTTGTCCCTGCATACCTGTTGTCTGTCTGTATGTCTGTCTGTCTGTCTGTCTGTCTGTCTGTCTGTCTGTCTGTCTGTCTGTCTGTCTGTCTGTCTGTCCGTCTGTCTGTCTGTTTGTTTCAATCTGCTGAGGAAAATAGGCAAAAGGATCAACATCTCATAACAGCCTCTGATTTGAAAGATAACTGCTTTTTGAAAGGTCAGGAATACGTTTCCAATCTCGAAAAGAAAACTAATTACAAATTGTTCTGAGACAGCTACAGATAATATTTAAAAACAGATTAGCCGTTTTCATTTTACATTTTAATTGTTATCCTAAGATTGCAGTTTGATTAAAGACACATAAACTGTATTCGTACAGTTTGCATGCAGTATGGGATTGTGATCACAGCACACTGGTCTTTATGGTTTGGACAGTGCAAGTCAGAATATCAATCAATGACTGTAATTAATTTTGACACCAAGTGTTAAATATGGTGCCTTGAAGTCCTTGTTAACGTATTCAATTTGTTTCCCACCCCTGAAATAAAGCTGCTGTGTGAACAAAATGATACGATTCCCACACTGTTCACAAGATGAATCCCACAGTGTTCATCTCCCACACTATGAGCAGTGTGGGAATTCAAACAACCTCAATTTGTGGAGAGTCAGCACTTTAACCTTATCGGAGTTGTTTACTGTAATTTAAAATCCAAAGTGCTGAAGTACAGGGCCAAAACAATGACAAATGTCCCTTTTTCAAATACTTTCTGACCGCGCTGTACAGCATGACGATAAAAAGGAAAATACAATACCCTCGCAGCCAAACAGCAAAGTCAAGCCATGTACACAAATGCGATCAGTTATACGGGGGCTCCCAGCATATCTTTCCTTCAGGAAATTTGCATTTAGAGTGCAGGGTGTGTGGTGCAGCCCACAGTCACTGCCCAGCTATAGAGCGCTGCAGCATGCTGACTGTAAATGATGCCAGTAGATTAATGACAACCATCAGGATCAACTAATTAGCAACACCACAGGAAAGCAACCTACAGATGCTATTGACTCTGTCTCCCCCGTCTCTCTTCCCTTGCGGGTGAGGAGAGAGTGAGAGGCTGCCTCAGTCCCATTAATGAACAGGAGAAATATTGAAGCCTTATCTCTCTTTTCTCTGAGAGAAGTCACCATGAAAAATGTTGACAACAGCGTTCATGTGAGGAATGCCGATTGAGACTGGCCTCAAAAAAAGATACACCGACAAACAGCCGAACATGGGGAGAAATATTTACAATTATAAATTGGAACAAGAGCAGGGACGCTGCAGAAAGCACTGCTGCAGAAAGAAGCAGACACAAGACAACATGTAGTTTACCGACAATGGTTCGCAAACGTCTTTCCTTGAAATGCATTGATGGTTTTCGGGAAAAACAGATGACAACAAATACCAACATGGTGTGTATCTTCTTCTTTTTTAATTAGTTTGTTCTTGTCACAGTCATTTCCATCTTGTGTAAATGAGATCACACAAAACAGGCTCTGTGACAGTATTTGTATTTTAAATGTCGGTAGAAATAAAAGAAATCAGACAAATAGTAGAACATGAGGCAAGACAACACTCTTCATCCGTGGAAGGCTCTTAACTCTTTCAGATTTTGTATTACTGAGCTATAGAAAGGTATGGAAAGTCTTAATGTAGCCGGGAGAGCATGGTTAATCAATAAAATAAATGGAGCAAAGCCTGTGAGTTTAGTCAGTCAACCTGGTCACCAATGATACATAGATACGTCACATGCCTTACCCTCTCATACAAGCAACGAAACACATTCTCCTAAATCTGGCGCTCTATTTAAAGGTGACCTATCATGCAAAATGCACTTGTGTACGTCTTGTATACATGAATATGTGTCCCCGGTGTTCCAGGGAACTCACCAAGTGTCAGAAAACACAACCCTCTCTATTTTCCTCCATACCCAAATCTCTTAAAAAGGGGCTGCAACGGATCTGATACAGACTGATCCAGATTTGAACACTTCTATGACGTCACAGAAGTGGCGCTACGGCTATTGGGCCAACTCCACCAATCAGGAGGAGACAGCCACGGACATTGCCGTTCGAAAGCGCTGGAGACGCTGTAGTACATATGCCAGGCCTGTAGATGGTGCTGTTCTCACAGAATCAGCCCATGCAAAGACAGTGTTAAATTCAGCGAAATGAGGAATGGTTCAAATGCATGATCTGTTTGGTATTTTGAAAAATAAAAAGTATAAATATGCCTTATATAGGTATGGTCCTACACTATATTATTCAAATATAGCATGATAGGTCCACTTTAAGTTGCAAGATCTGTCGTCTCTCCCTCTGCCTGGTTAACGTTGCTGCTGCTGCTGCCATGCTTCTGTAATGCTGTTCTGCCCCACAGCCACCCCAGCATCCACCTGTAGTCTCCAGGGGACACTTATTTAATTCTCGGCTCACTCCTCAATGTTCTATGTAAAACATATTTGCAGGGAGTGATAAGGCCTGAGCGTAGATGACAAACTCAAACTATATGCTGCTGCTCATAAACATTTCAAACGTGAGTTGTCTGACTGAATTGTCTTGTAAAGAAGCCTCATGATCGTAGCCCTGGGTCTTTTCTGTAAATATTTATTGTATATTGAAACATTTATTTCACATTTATACAAATGTGTCTCTAACTTGCTCACGTTTGCGAAAACTGTGATACATTAATCAACATGCGAATATAGTGTAATCTGATGCACTTTATTTACTCTTTCCACTTTCTGGTTGGATGCAAACTGCATTCTGTTGTACTACTGTACTTTATAAAACAACTTCCAAATCACGATACTTGATGTTCGATTGTCTTTGCTCTAGTTTGAACTCGTCAGAACCCAGAATTTTTTATGAGATTTCAAATGTCAATGCGCTAAAAATGAGAATGCAATAGAAACAGGCAGCACACATTTACAAACAGGATGGCACTGTTCATCTTAATTCATCTCATCTCGTCAACACGAGGAGTCCTACAATGTCTCAGTCTTGAATTAATGTTTGCTAGAATATCCAGTTAATCCTCTCTGTTTTTATTAATCATTTCAATAGTTCAAATACGTGGATGAGAGACATAAAGGGGACAGCAAAGGAGTCTTTGATGAATGAGAGTATATCCGTCCGTAGCTTTCAGAATCGATTTGAGCCGATCATCAAAGTCTTCATCAGTATAATGCAGGTCAGACCCTCACATTAGACCGACAGTAATTGTAATGCAAACATGTTTCAGAGGTGCATAAATACCACTTTCAAAACCGTAACGTTATCAAACCAGTAACATACGGCATTCACATTTTCTAATCACAATATATTATGACATTAATCTCCTCTCTTTGAACACAAACACACATTTCTCTCCTCTAATTAGCCCATGTGTTTTAACAGATAACAGATGGAAATGCGTACAGAGACATTTAGTTGCACATAAATATCATAATTATACTGTGGCTGTGTTCAGTCTGTTTGAGTCTCTCGCTGCTACCAACAAGAATTTAAAACCAGGAGACTGGGGACTGGAAACATACTGAACCCAGTTTGTATTGCTGGTTGCCTAAGAGATTAGTGTGGCTCTAGGGATGGTAATGTTGGTCTGAGGGTTAGTCGGTTCATCATTTTGGTCCAGACTAAAATATATCAACAGCTTTTGAATTGAATGCCATGAAATTCATAACATCTATTAACTTTTGGGACCTGTGGCGCCATCAGCAGGTTGACTTTTTTGACTGGTTTTGATTGACATTTCTCAACTATTGGACAGATTGCCATGAAATGTACTACACCTACTCATTACTCCCTCAAGATGAATTGCAATGCTCAATGGTAATGCTCTAACTTCTCATCTATTGGCATCGAATTGGACCAATACTTTCATTTATTACAAATCTTAATGGGGCCATATTATGCTTTTTGGTGTTTTCCCTTCCATGTAGTGTGTTATAAAGGTTTTTCTGCATGTAAATGGACTGCAAAGGCTACAATCCCAAAGATTTGAAACGCCTCCATTGGACTCCTTTGTCTACTTCCATAACAGGTGACATCACTATGTAACAATCGCGCTTCTATTGCCAGCTAACCAATCAGAGCAGACTGGGCTCTGGTTTCAGACAGAGGGTGAAAAGAGGTGCTGCAGCAAAGACAGTATGAGAAAAATAAAGCACCTTTTGAACATTAAAGCATGTAAACATGTCAGAGTAGAGGCACAAAATAAAATAATGAACCTGCTAATGAGCATAATTGGGTCCCTTTAAGACATCCCCATCAGCCGTTAGCTGTTTAGTCCAATTACTACAAGCAAACAACTAAACAAGCTAGTTAATATGGTAAATATAACACCTGCTTAGAATACAAATTAGCTAAAAGCAACAAGTACATCACTGACTGAAGTAGAAGTATATTCAAGCAGGTTGGATACAACCAACGGTAAATTACAGCACTTCATCAAGTAAAACTCCCAAAACATCATAAATCAGTATGGGAGTACGCAGGGGATATTTCAGCTCTTCTGGAGTTAAACATCATTTATCTTGTAGAAATAAATTCAAGCTGTCAGCAGGGTCAAGATTCATAAAACAGGGAATGCATTTTGAATTCAGGTAGAGTAGGAAGTTGACATACGAACACCAGGCTGATTACGTAAGCTATTACCTTAAATAATTACAGCTTCCTTATTGAAGGACATGTTGAGGAAGTAACGTGTCTCGCAGGTGTGATATCGGACCTTTTTCCGTGTCACTGCGTCAAGCTGATAATGGCTAAATTGTTAAACACCACTCGACATTGCTACTGGGCACATAACAATATGATTGTCTGGGCGACTTTGTGTGACAGCAGAGAACGTAGAGGATACCAGAGACGTCTCTGACACGATTAATTATCCTGTTGATGGAAACACGTTGACTGATTTGACCACATGCGTGAGTCGAGGCTCACAAAGCCTCACAAAGTCTATCACACGTCACTCCCTCTGCTCTGCTGGGGGACAGATAACCTTTCTCTAACAGATGAGGTTGTTGTGAGCTGAAAACATGTAGGCTACACTACGTGACTGCGACACTGGTGACTTTTACTGCAGGCGACTCTGCTGCACCTCTCTCTAACGTATCTGTACCAGGATGCTTTTAACGAGCCATGACAGGAAAGCTGGGTTTTGTTTTCACCTTGTGAGCCTGTGTGTGTGTGTTTCTGTGGACCGATTTAAGTGACAGTGAGAGAATTGCCACCGTGCAAGTTGCAGTCGCAGAGCTTACAGACGTGTAGCTGAGACCACAATGAATGTCGAGTTGGAAGAAGGGCGTAGTCCATGTACACTAAGGGGGCAAAGTGGAAATTGACACCCCTCAGTAAACAGCCTTGCCTTTATTTAATGTCACAAACAAAATGTGAAAAAATAAATAAAAGTCCTGACATTAAATTTACGTCTGAATCAAAGAGGTTGGTTTGGAAAAAGTAAGGCAGCCAAACATAGAAAGTGGGTAAGGGGCCATTGAGTCATCCACTTTATGTCCTTAGCCATCAGCTTTGGAGTTTCAACTGGTGTTATCCAATCACAAAAAGTTCTCCAGTTACTGTAGGTTTTTGTTCCTTTGGAAACATTTAAGATAAGCTTCTCTATTATTCTATTCAGTAATGATTCACTTCACCCCTGGTTTTGTTTAATAGTGAGAACTATATGAACAGTAGCACATCTGGAAGGACTTTTATAAACATCTTTGCACCAAAGCTTCATACATCAGCATAATAAAAAAGCTTTTCTGACAATGTGGGCGAAATTCTAGATGCACGATTCAAGGTAATGCTTCATAGTGTCATTGGAAAAGCATTTAAAGTCGATTCCTTGCCCTGGCTGTAGTCCTCTCTGCATTTGTTTCAAGAGATTGCAGGGTCAGCAATAGTGTACTTGACTTTATCCATTTTAGCCTCCAGTGAAGCACACTGTTTTTAATTCACCAACCAAAGACACCATGTGTCCCTTCAGTAGATTATTCAGTGCAGCCATGCTGCCTTTGCTTGTGCTAGTGGAGATAAAAAGGGAGTTTTATTTGTATCTTCTTTCTTTTTGTTACTTTCAGGAGAGAGATCATTGATAGATAGAAACCAATAACGAGAAAACAACAATGTTGTGTTGTTCCTTGATTTTATTAGATGGGATTTATTTTATGATATTTTAATTGTACACAGTAGACAGTAAAATATAGGACCATATACTATATATAGTACTCCATACACATTATACTCTTTTCATGTCTTTTTTATATGTTCTCTGTAAATCATGTTAAGGCCCTGACACGGCCGTGCCGAGACCTTCCTCTTGTTCAACATGTTGAATCGGGAGGTTGTCGGCAAAAGGCTGTCGGCAAAATAAATCACTCTGATTGGCTGTTCAGCTTAGCGAAGCAGTGCATGAGATGCGAAACGGAAGTGAAGAAGGCACACACAGACGGCTATTATTTTTCCTTTTGCAGTACCGCACTAAACATGTTTTCAATTATAAGTCGTTATTTGAAACAGTCTGTGATGGACGAGAGCGAAAATGGAACGCAAGCTACAGTATTTGTTGTTTGTATAGTATATCATGCAGTCTGTCTACCGGTTGCCTCTTTTGAATGATGAATACACACTACCGCTGCTTACTGGTAAGGAGAGTTATTGCCACTCACGCATACGCAGTTCGTACGTGCTACTTGGCCGTCGGCTGAAGTCTTTGCGGTGTGTTCCAGTGCGACACAT
>NW_011357822.1:0-3780 GCF_000735185.1 Notothenia coriiceps | reverse complement strand
CCAAAAGGCTGATTTGGGTAATAGAAGCTTTAAAAAATAAAAAATGTGATAAAAAAAAGGGGGGCTGAGCTCATGCAGGACCCGGCAAAGCTACTGTCTAAACTAAATACTGCCGTGATGAAACGCCAGTATCAAGATTACAAGGACTTATTCTGAAACAGTAAGGAGCTCAAGGCCTTTCCTCTTCTTGCCGTTCCAGGCGTTCTTTATCCTGCTTCTCACACCATGCTCTCCAGACGGTTAGCTCTGATGTTAAGCGATGCTAATGGTAAACACCGCCATTATTACGTTCCAAACAGTCGGCATTTGTTTCTGATAGCACTTTCTGTATTGCGCGTGGATCACATTTCCGATTTTACGTCATATCGACGCAAATCTGGATCAGCTCCGTTGTTCCCCCGTTTTTAGAGATTTGGGTAGGGAGGAAAAGAGAGAGGGTTTTATTTTCTGACGCTGAGTGAGTTCCGTGACACACCGGCGACAAATATTTATGTTTAAAAGACATCAAAAAGTGCATTTTCCATGATAGGTCCCCTTTAAATATTCTCTACATACAGCTTATTGAGGGCTAATTCAGAAAGTTACTTTCACAGGTGAAAACTTAGAGGATGAAATCCTTTCACTCTTTCTCTTGCGTACATTATTAATTAATAATGACATGGTTAAAAGTGACCTAAAGTAACATTGCTAAATGGACCACATTTATACAGACAGAGGCACATGCAGTGTACGAGATCTTGGATAATTTTCCATCAATACTTGTTGCATTAGTAATAACCAGATGTATGATCTTCATATGGTGAGGACATGACTTGACTTGCCCTGAGTCCGAACACTGTTTTTGCAGAAGTGTAACGGCCACCATCAGCAGGTTAACACTGTTGCTGTTTTTTGCACTGTTTTTGATAATACTAAACTATGTTAGTTGCTAATATCCAGCTGAGCCCACTACATGCTCTGAATCCCGTGTTGAGGATCTTTAAACAAATAACGCATGCAGCGTTCCCTCTACTCTCAACAGAACATCTTAGATGTGCATTAAAGATGGCACTCAGACACTCTCTGTGCTCTGATGTTACTGGCCACAAGCACTCTCTCTCTACTTCCAACAACCCTGCTCTCTCTTTTACAAATGCACACACACCTTATTCCCAGCTATATGTCCCCCTCCGCATAGCAGCACTCTCCATCCCGGCCTGGCCCTGCAGCGCTGAGTGCGGGAGCTTTCCTTCCTGCCTGTCAGAGTGAGAATAGAGACGCCGAGGTGGTAATGGAACCAGAGTAATGAGCTCTCACTCCGAGATTGTCAAGAGCATGCATGACCGGTGTGCATTACATTTATGAGGCATCATGTGACGCACTACATGAACTTGTTTGTAAGATATTTGTTGTAGGAGGACTCTTTACTTTATAAACAAAACACTAAATCAAAGTTTTACATTGATGAGAGCAGATTGGCTGCAGAGGGAGAGATGTTCCCTCTCATCATATTTAGACCATAATTTACACAAGTATTGGATTGCATACCGTTCGGCAATTTCATTTAACCTTATTCTTTGTTGTGATAATAATTTTCGAAGCCATTACCAGTAAGAGCCATCAAATGATGTGCCGCTGCTGCTATGCTGGTATATATAAAATGACTGTAGGCATATGGTGTGATTACTCTTGAAGTGGGAGAACTTCACACATCAGCCACAACAGCAGAAGCCCTCCCACGAGAGGCCATCTCTGAGCTTCTAGTGGTCGCTGAAGGACTTTTGAAGCAGCGGCCACTCGATGTATCTGCTGCTCCGTCGACCCACTAATATCAGCACCATATAGTAGAAGTTGTTTCATCATAGAGCCGATGGATTGTATAAGGCCTGACTACAAAGACGTGTTGTGCTTAAGGTCCGTGAGGGATACCCACACTGAGCAAGCTTCTCTTTATCAGTGAAGAATATTTTATCTGTTTTCTGTCCGTTGGGCTGAGCACACTGGATTTTGATTTGTGGTTATTTTATATACAGACTTAGATTGAATGATGTTATGACATAATATATATATATTTATTATGAGGCTGAGCTACAACATATGTATCTACACATTATTCTTTGCTAATAATTAGACTATGTGTTAAAAGCACAAGGGGAAAGGGGGATCTATTTTCAGATGGTCATCAAACTGAATTTATCTTAAAGTGTCATTTAAAAACTTAAGATGAAACTGATCATTCATTTATTTTATAGGGCACCAGTTAGGGTGACCAGGTCCCAACAAACCAAATGTGGGACAAGGAGTATGTTTGTGTGGGACAATGTGGGACACCCTCTCAACAGCACCCCGGGAAAAAAATCTCTATTTCTATTCTGTTTCATTTGGTTTATTCAACAGCATCCAATAAACAATGACAGAAAGTGAAGTCAAAATGCAGTAACAATTTAGTATCTTGATAAAGAAAAGTAAACTAAGGCTAACCAAGGCAGCAGGCATTATTCACTTCAAGTGTTTATAAATGCATCTTCCTAATTCAACTAGTGTACATGTTTAGAAATGCATCTTCCAAATGCAACTAATGTAAATTAATAGATAAAATAAAAACATAAATACAAATCAAAACTGGCCAGGAGGGAAAAAAAACATAATAATACATAAAATAAAATAGCTTTCAGCTTTGTCCATCACAGCAAAAACAGGTGGGCCCCCCCACAGTGTGTGGGCTATTTTGTCACCTAGAACCACTGGTGTCTTTAACTCTGTCAAACAACTCTCCACAGAGGCAGGGGCAAGCACATCTGTTATTATGGACGCTGCTTTTGTACGACCACATGACATTTTCTTTACTATCTCAGAGTCTGGAAAAATGGTCGGCGCTAGCTTGTTACCACAGTCATTTGACCTGTATGATTGGGAGTGTTGCACTGTATGGTAAACACTTGTTATTTCTGCTGCTGTTACCTTGTCTGAGTGGCCATAATTTTTTGGTTTGTGAGAATCGCATTCTCTGTGTCTTTTGACGTCGTATTCACCGCCATGTGAAATTGAAAAATTACTCTTGCAAAGATTGCAAAAAAATCTGCACTGGCTTCACCCACGGGTAAGTGTCTTTGTTGTATGTGCATCTTCTTTTCTTCTTAGCTGTAGTTTCAGTTTCCTCCATTTTCCATAACCTGCTTCGTCGCCTGCGTTATTGGCTGACTTTCGTTGTTGTTGTTGTTTGGCGGGGCCGCGGCGGGGTGTGTGTGGTTAACACTTGACCAGCACCCGCCGTGTGTTACAGTTTGATTGACAGCAAACACACCCCCGTGATGATATCCTTCCCTGCTTTCTCAACAGCCATTGGATAAAGCTGATTTTAGAAAAGCGTTTTAGCCAATCAAAATGAAATATGCGGGACATCGTCTCAATTTGCGGGATGCAACAAAAGTCGTGAAAATGCTGTGCAGTCCCGCGCAAAGCGGGACATCTGGTCACCCTATCACCGTTGCAGCCCCGATTTTAGAGATTTGGGTATGGAGGAAAAGAGAGAGGGTTGTGTTTTCTGACACTTGGTGAGTTCCCTGACACACCGGGGACACATATTCATATATAAAAGACGTACAAAAGTGAATTCTGCATGATAGGTCACCTTTAACTTTCACCTGGTAAACGCCTCCAAGCAGCTTCAAGGGTCAAAGCTAATCCAAGAGTTAAAGACATTTTCCAAACTTTGATTATTCATTAGATGAAGGCATTTTATAATTACATATAGTAGGAGTAGAGAAATATTCAGTTTTGAACCAATAATTATATATTGTA
>NW_011357821.1:0-2868 GCF_000735185.1 Notothenia coriiceps | reverse complement strand
CTCTTTTGAGAGGCAGGGAATGAGCAGCCATGCTCCTTTATTGACTTATTTGCAGTCCACTGACATTCAAATCTGAGTGAAACTATAAAAAAAGAAGTTACAAGGCACTTAATGATCTCATATATGCAAGTGTAAAATACACAGATTAACACATGGGACCGCTAACGGCCCGTCTACACTACAGGCATCAACAAATCTTGAAGCTGGGCGTGTCTGAAGCTTGGCGATTTTTTGCGAGCAACGCGACCAACAACCAATCACATGAATCTCCCGCCCCCGACATACAAAGCAATAGCAATGTTAAAACGAAGTAAACTGGATATAAACTCTCCAAACAGGCGAAAACCTACCAGTTTCACCCACTGTCTCTGCCACCTCCCTCCATGCCTGGTTCCTCCGGTTTGTATCCCGGTAAATAGTTCTGGTCGTAAAGAACCGGGTGATTTGCTACCGTAATATCTCGTTTGGAATATGAGGAAATGAACTGCGGTCTGGCTCTCCCAGCTTGCACGCGGTTTGATTGGCTGCGCTTGCACTGGCGGGATTTGCATAAACGGATTTGATTGGCTGATGCCAAGCATCGAGCCTCAAAAGTTGAACATTGTTCAACTTTTGATGCCGATATATGCTCGTGATGCTTGCAAAGCCATGCCATGCTCCCCACAATGCAGTTCGGCGAAGATTAAAAATCTTCTACGTCACCCCATTCAAGTGAATGGGCGAAGCGTTGAAAGCATTTTTCTATGCCTGTAGTGTAAACGGGCCGTAAGGGTTAAGAGTATTTTAGGGTTACGGTTAACAATATTTTAGTGTAAGGGTTAAGAGTATTTTAGGGTTAGGGTTAAGAGTATTTTAGGGTTAGAAGCAGAGTTTTTTAGGGTTAGAGGAAGTGTATTTTACTCTTAGGGTCAATATATTTTAGGGTAAAGTTAAAAGTAGGAGTATAACCCTGACCCTAAAGGTTTGGGATAGGGCTTGGAAGAATGATTGTGGCTCAACTCAACGCTTCAGTGGAGCTGTAAGCTGTAACTAACAAACAGTTGGGCACTATTATCTGAGTTATCATTTGGTGTAAACTGGACCTTCAGTTGAAGAAGTAGCTGTAGTGATAACGTCAGAATTGGGATCAGAACTCCACGGAGGCCACCCATGATTAAAATGTACGCAGTCAGGGAGTTGCATGAAAGCCAATAAAATAATAAACATTATGATAAGAGTTTTTATCTGCGGCTTCCGTCCGTAAACACTAAAATGGAGTTCACAATTATATCTTCCACATCTTGAACCGTTCACTCGAGAAAGAGTCGGGTAAATAAGCTCCTATTTAGTGGGTGGGTCTGTCAGCGTAGGGTGGATAAATGTTTAACAATCCCAACAGTTTATCAACAAAATCATACAGTAGATATAAAATTCGGGATTGTAACATTTGCTGACGATGTTCACATTGCTTTACCCAGTTGTCGTGGTCTATAAAAAAAATTGATTTATTGATGATCAGGCCTCGATAAGGAGATATGACTGATTATAAATTATTCTTTTATAGCTTGTTTTATTCTCTTTGGAGTGACTTAAGAGTAAGAATTACTATATGAGCAATAAGAGTAACGTTACAACATGACTGGCTGCAGGTGTATCACTATTATTACGCAGTTATTATAACTGTTCAGAACAGGCTGATTGCTGGCCCTGCTCATCCAAACAACTTCACATTTAAAACTGTATTTCCTTTGGGTCCTGAGCAATACACCTAGAAAACAGAATTGCTAGAATATTCAAATCGAACTCCCTCTGGAGGGAACTTTGGGATGTTGGCCTTTGCCGACCATTTAAATGCACAAACAAAGAGTAAACCTCAAAACGCTTAAAGAGGACTTTTATTAGGGTTCAAAACTACACCACTCAGTTTGTTCTCAATGACCAACCTAAACGTTGATCTCAAGAGTTTGCACTGGCACCTGGATTCTCAGCAGTACACCCGCCAAATTAATAGTTCATGGATGAATGCTTGGAAGAGATATTTAACCCTATATTGCTCCAATGTATGTAAGGCACTTTGGTTGCTTTCGGACATGTCATTTATTTAGTGGTCGGATTGTAAAAGTGACAGATCAAGATATGTAGAGTGCTGCCACGTTTACATTGATTGTTTAAAAAAGTTAAATACAGCTCAACAAATCACACATGCTCAAAATACACTATACTCTTTGTACATGGATTAGGAGTCATTTAACTGTCATTTCTGCTGCTGGCACACGTGCAGACACAAAATTACACACGCAGTTGCAACCTCCCACATTGAAAAAAAAGAAATTGGCACAGGAAGCTCATTCCTACATCACAAAGCACAAAACACACAAAAGAAAACTCCCTGCGTTTCTCACCCTACGATACACAACGTCTAAATGTCAGCGTTGAGGCAGGCCAGGCCTTTATTGGGATTGATTTGAAACGACGTTCCCACTGTGATACACCATCCGTTGGTGAGGGGGCGGAGGGTTGGGGGGGTTTCATGGAGAGGCCGCTCGCTGTGAGGTCCATCTGTGTGGGAGATACTGCAGCGTTCGGCCCCTCCGCCTGTGGAGGAGATGGATCTCTTACAGGTGCCTCTGCCAGCATGGACCAATTATGAATCAGATGCACACATGCGCACAAACATGGATAACACACACACACACACACACACACACACACACACACACACACACACACACACACACACACACACACACACACACCGCACGCACGCACGCACGCACGCACACACACACACACACACACACACACACACACTTCCAAAAAGGTTGGGACAGTGTGTAAAATGTAAATAAAAACAGAAAGCAATTATTTGAAAGCATGAGGACAATTAGG
>NW_011357820.1:0-1132 GCF_000735185.1 Notothenia coriiceps | reverse complement strand
GTCTTTAAAGTTAGATAATGCCACCCCTACCAAAAAAAGTTAGACAAATGATAAGCTCTGCTAAAGGATAGTTATTTACCATTTTTAAATTCAGTAAGTAGCTTACTCATGCAGCCTGTAGCATGTAGCATGTAGCATGAGATGGCACAAAAACGTGTCTTATCAACTAAACTCAAATTAGCTTTTGAATATTTGTTTAATCTCTGCACATTTATTTGCTGTGCACTAAACCTATTGCTACAACTCGTTTATAATAGCTAAATTAATCAAAATATTATTTACGTTTTTAGCTCCCAGCAACTGACCGTCAATAAGTCATCCCAAGTGGAAAACATACCTGCAAACATATGAGGACCCAGAGGAGAGGAACACCCTTACAGTCCAACACAAGCCACTTTGTTACTCATCAGACTCTGAAGCACTTCTGTCAGCACTTCCTGAACTCTCGCTGCACTTTTATTTCCTCCCCAGACGACGTGTTGGAAAAGTTTTGCACTCTTTTCATCCGTGAGGTTTTACAACCCAGCGAGCATTTGACTGACAGCGGAGGGAAGGAGCTGAAATGTACTTCCCCCAAAAATAGGAATCCCCTGCTGGCAGTGCGCATTTCCATCAGAAGTAGTTTATCACTGTGAAGAGCAAAACGTGCCACGATTTCAACATATTCTTCAGTTAAAACCAGGCGTTTTTAATATTTTAAAACGCCTCAGGGTTAGACACAAAGGTATATTGTACTTTGTCACTCTTCAGCGATGCACAATGTCATTTTAATTTAGCCTTACATGTATATTAAAGCACTTATAACAGCAGTCGTGGTTCGGCTGGCTCTCAATGATGTCTATAATAAACACAATCTTCTGGCAGCGTTTGGTATTTGCTTTTTCAAGTTGCTGAATGTTTTCTAAATGCTGCATTCTGCATATCAACGTAAGAGAAGACACACATATAATATTGAGACATATCCACCTCCACATTCAGTTTATTACAACAGGTTGCATGTTAAAGTATTTTACACGTTAACATCTGTTGAGCAAACTGCAGAGTCTCTTTGTAGGGGAGTGACAGTGAATTGTCTGCAGCACTAATGCAGTATCGCTGCAGGAAACATTGCATACAGAGAAGTTACATAACA
>NW_011357819.1:0-2122 GCF_000735185.1 Notothenia coriiceps | reverse complement strand
CCCCAACAAACTGATACACCGGGTCAAAGTAATGGGCCTAGGAAAGTATTTCCCCAACAAACTGATACACCGGGTCAAAGTAATGGGCCTAGGAAAGTATTTCCCCAACAAACTGATACACTAGGTCAAAGTAATGGACCTAGGAAAGTATTTCCCCAACAAACTGATACACCGGGTCAAAGTAATGGGCCTAGGAAAGTATTTCCCCAACAAACTGATACACCGGGTCAAAGTAATGGGCCTAGGAAAGTATTTCCCCAACAAACTGATACACCGGGTCAAAGTAATGGGCCTAGGAAAGTATTTCCCCAACAAACTGATACACCGGGTCAAAGTAATGGGCCTAGGAAAGTATTTCCCCAACAAACTGATACACCGGGTCAAAGTAATGGGCCTAGGACAGT
Organism: Notothenia coriiceps; assembly: GCF_000735185.1. Lineage (NCBI taxonomy): Eukaryota > Metazoa > Chordata > Actinopteri > Perciformes > Nototheniidae > Notothenia > Notothenia coriiceps. The sequence continues at coordinate 1,718 of NW_011357819.1, read as the reverse complement.
ATTTCCCCAACAAACTGATACACTAGGTCAAAGTAATGGGCCTAGGAAAGTATTTCCCCAACAAACTGATACACCGGGTCAAAGTAATGGGCCTAGGAAAGTATTTCCCCAACAAACTGATACACCGGGTCAAAGTAATGGGCCTAGGAAAGTATTTCCCCAACAAACTGATACACTGGGTCAAAGTAATGGGCCTAGGAAAGTATTTCCCCAACACTTTTTTATGATCTAAAAGTCTGTAGAAGTTTATTGTACCACCACCAAGAAACTGATTTCGTAGCGAAATTGGGAAAAATTCAAACAAATACTAAATGATGAATAGTATTATAAATATTAATCCATTTTGTTTTTGCAATATTTCACTTGGTTCCACTGACCTGAGAGTCCCGAGTCGTCCTCGCTGTTCTCCGCGTCCTCTGCACTTTTCTCCAGGTTGCTGAGGGACTTGCTCCTCGTTCTGAAGTTCCTCAGCAGGTTTCGGTGCTCCTGGTAGGTGATGGGGGGGCTCTCTGCACTGATGTGCACGGGGCGGGGGGTGCCGTAGTAATTCCCTGAGACAGAGGAGGACACGGGGACAGACGACTTGAGAAATGACACAAGTCACCGTGTTTATAATGATGATATTTGTTTTGCTAAACCTGCAGCCTCAACTCAAACAGATCATGTTTTTTTCAAAGCAGATTAGAAATACATTCTGACAAGGCGAGTTTATTTTTAGACTGATTTATTTAGGAAGCTCAAGGTGCCTTAAATAATAAATGTTGGCATTTATTATGAAAGGGCATGATAAGAGAGTAAAACTAACATGTTTCTAATCTAATAACTAGAGGGACAAAACTCATATCGTTGTCCTTGCAGATAAATGACGTCTTAATGGTTTTACAGGAAGTGGTCGTTGCATTAATCATCATGTCTGTCTTTCAGCGCCCTTTGCACTCCGCACTATTATTACATGTTTCTATTGATTGAATGATCAGAGATGGAAGAAGTCCTCCGGTTTGCCAATATTAAAAATCTAAAAACTAATCTTAAGACTTTGCAATTAGGCTTGTGATGCGTTAGATATCTGTGTGTACATGTATATGGCAGTGTTTTTACTTTACTCTGTTCAGCTAAAAGTCCTGCACTCAAAATATTCATACTCAGTACGTCAAAGGATCGGCTTCAAAATATACTCAAAGTACCAAAAGTACAAGTATTTATTTGCATTATAACCCTTTTTGTAAAGATGTTTTCATTGATTTATTGTAGTTTAATTCCACACAGCTTTCATTTGAATAGGTTTTTATTGTAAATATTTGTATTTTTTATTTGTTTCCCTTATACATATTTCAATTGTATTTCTCCCTGTTGTACTTTTCTAACCCATGTATTTCTGTATGTACGTGCATCATGTCTCCCCAGAGATGATCCACTGTGTCTATTTACTCTCTCTATATATCCTATATTCTCAGTGACAGCCATCTGCTGCTGAAGAAGAAATGACATTACCTCCAACATGCATCTGTTTCAGAGAGGAAGCATTAGATTACTGAACTCCTCAACAAGGTCAGCAGCCGCCACCATTTACTGCTGAAACCCCACAATGCACTGCTGTAACCCCCCCCCCATTCACTGCTGATCCTGAAGTGAGGATGACATTCATGGCTGCCATTAAACTCTGATAAATTATGGATGCTAATGTATGGAGGCTTTTAATCAGAGGCAGCACTCTGACC
>NW_011357818.1:0-4666 GCF_000735185.1 Notothenia coriiceps | reverse complement strand
AAACCAAGCCGCGCTCCTTTAAAGACGTTGCAACGAACATGGAGGATAGCGTAATTGATGAGGCGTTCAGGCCACCATGCCTTCAGCGTCCTTTACAGTCCTTCAGAGTCCTGCACAGTCCTTCAGAGTCCTTCAGTGTCCGTTAGGGTCCTTCGAGTCAGTTGGAGTCCGTTAGTGCTTAAGAGTCCGTCTTTAGAATATATATATATATATATTTTTTTTTCCACATATCTGAATCAAACATTTCTTTAGGGGGAAATGTTTGATTTTTAGTTGGGGGGGTGTTACGACCCTGGGTCGTAAGGTCATTTGTGTGTGCATTTTTCCCTTCTCCTGTGTCTGTGAGTGTGTCTGTGTGTGTGTGTGAGTAAGCAGGTGGTGCCCGTTAGCTGATTAGCTACCTTCAACCTGCTGATTGGTCCACCTGAAGAAGAGGGGAGCATTTAAGCTGCAGCCATGCAGTTCCTCGGTCGCTCTCTCCGACTAGACTTCTCCTACTCCCAACACAACTTTGTCTGTCCTTTTATGCTGAGTGCTTAGTTATACTGTATGCCGGTCATTCTCTTGTGTTGTGAGACTGTGTTAGAAAAGCGACTAAACCTGTCTGTGTAGACACACTTTATGTTTTTCTTAGGAGTGCAAAACCCTTTTCTTTTGGAATATTCGTTTTCTCCTGTTTTTGCATTCGAGTCGGTAAGATTTTTGTACATTTAATTTTCTCATTTGTTGGGTAAGATTTTTGTGTTGAAAGGTTTTGTGGTTTTGCTACTCCTGTGTGTAATTTAATTTTGGGTAATTCAATTTACCAAACGCTTTCTCTGTTTTGGCGTCCATTTTCTTGGGAGTGGGAAAAGTGGGGAGAGAGCATTTTATGTTGCGCCTAGGTTCCCATAGGTCTGGGCGTAACAATCTTCAATCCCTCCTTTATTCCAGGTGTATTCGCATAGAACCGGTCTGCAGTGCTTACGTTGTGACACATAAACCTGGCGAGAATCGAACTGCTTTCTGGATCTTGGTGATGCTTGATATTGTCAGCCAGGGCAGTACGCAGGATTGTGAAGGTGACGGCTGTTTCTAGCCCAGCATCAGCCCAAGCCCTCTTCAAGTGAGCGTTCAGGTTTTTGAAGGCGTAATGCCCCGTTGTGAAAAGGAATAATTCATTCTGAGGAACCGACAAGGCTCTCCAGTACCCCGGAGAAGAAGGCTGTGAGACCCACAGAGCGCACCCAGAGGACAGGCTGCTTCATCTCACTTTATTACCCAGGAAAGGAGCTCAAATCCTGGGTACATGAGTGTTAAAAGTGCATTAAACTGTTGTAATTCAACAGCCGCTGATATAGACAGAAATCTGTCCATTTCGTCCACATTTTACTCACGAAATGGACAAGAAGGTAAAAACAGCAGAGTCACTGCTGTTAGGGTCTCAGACTCACAGGCACACATGCAGAGATCCAGGGTGATGCACATGGCTTTTCTACCCAGCAATAAGTCCCTGAAACCTGGGGAAAAGTGGTGTGAATAGAGGCAAAGCGCAGCCAGAGAGGAGCGGGCTGCGAGACCCACAGAGCGCACCCAGAGAGCTCCTCGCAGCACATGACTCTTGCACCCAGAGGACAGGCTGCTTCATCTCACTTTATAACCCAGGAAAGGAGCTTGAATCGTGGGTAAACATTGTTTAATTGTTTAAGTGTTATTAAATGTGTGGAACAGTGTTTTGTCACTTTCAAAAAAATTGGGTCGATATTGCATTCAATCTGACCGTTAATATTCCAGAGAGACGAAGTACGTACAATGACCGGAGTGATCCCATGTTAATTTTGTCCCAAAACCGCAGCATTCCCTCACACTCAGTACTGTGGGAAATCCCCACAGGAGCAATTTGGGGTACAGTGTCTTGCCCAGGGACACAACGACATGCTGACTGCAGTGGCGCCACACGCCAGCTTAAGGGTTGTGTGTGTGTGTGTGTGTGTGTGTGTGTGTGTGTGTGTGTGTGTGTGTGTGTGTGTGTGTGTGTGTGTGTGTGTGTGTGTGTGTGTGTGTGTGTGTGTGTGTGTGTGTGTGTGTGTGTGTGTGTGTGTTGACAAACAGTAGGGGGTCCGGCCGTCCTGTAGCGATAGCTTGAAGCAGACAGAGGATAAGAGCTGCTGTTTTCCTGTAGGTGTGTGATAATGGATGAGGTCCAGGAAAAAGGAATACCTAGCTAGGGCAGCATGGACATGAAAAAAAGGAGTGTGTGATTATGTTTGTGCATTGGGCTGTGCATGTGCATTTGTTAGTAAAAAGTATTTAAGTATTTAATGTGAACGTGTGCATGCATCTGTGTATAAGTGCTTTTGTCTGTGTGTTCTAATGTGGAAGTGCTGCTGCTTTGAATCAATTTAAATAGGGAACTCTGCCCTTATGAATAATGAACAAGCCCGTCTTTTTCAACTTGTTAAATGTAGAAAAATGAAAACTTTATGAGTGTTTCACGCATGAGAAGCTTGCTAATAATAAATAAGTGAAATGTGAACGTCATGTTTCCCTGCTGTTTTACCTCTCTCCAGGAGAGGAAACGTCTTTGTGAAAAGAAAGAGAACAGAGTAAAGATGTCATGTCCTCCTCTTCCTCACATAAACAGTGCTTGCTACAAGATTTTTAACTGCAGATGGGTTCTTTTTGCATATTTTATTTTACTGTTTGACCAAATCTTTAGATGATGACATGTATCGATTTTTTTACTTTGGAACTTTTTTTCACTTTTTTCACATTTTTGGATAGTTTGATAATTAGATCCAACAATCTGAATTGATCAAATTATTCAATTGCCAGTCATGTTGATTTAGATTTACAGCACACATACTGTACATATGCTATTCAGCCTCTTGTTTGGTGTCCATCAGGTGCAAATGTGTTTCAACGGCTCAAAGCGGGGGGGTTACGTATTGTAACCCTAGTTCTCATTCATAACACTCCGTTCGATGTCTCACTATGGGATGCGCCTCAACGCGTATGCAAACAGAAGCATCAATCTCATTACGCCAATCCTGATTGGCTGGTGATCTTGACGTCTACGTAAGGGAATCCACCCACCCTTTAAGTAGCTTGCGCTACATCGCAGCGTCATTCAAACACCTCTTCTCGCTTCAGAGCACATCTCGAATATCAGTAGCCGGGCTAGCTTAACGGTCCACAGACTGAACCCAAGCTAACATTCGGTCCACGGGCGCTTGCCGGTTACTTTTTTGCTTTGCAGAAGAATTGAACAAATATTAACACACCAGTTAATACCACTACTAAAACCAGTTTTCTTTCGAAATAACGGTAAGGTTTGATTTTTTTATTCAAACAGTAACATACCTGTTGCTAGTTTATCCCTCCGCGCCGACACCACGGCGAGCGAGGACGGACTCTTCTCTCCCTCACACCAGAGGAGTCGGAGGCTCTGCTCTGCGGCTGCGGATTTAAGATCTCAGGCACGGACTCACACCAGGTCTGCTCGTCCTGCCTTGGGCTGGAACACGCCCATGAAGCTATCGATACCCCCGGTTCGTGCGGGCATTGTACCCGCTTCACCATCAACAGCCTCCTCCGACGGCTAGCGCGCCAAGCTAGCCTGTCGGGACGGGACCCCTTCATGTCCGTTGATTCGCCGGCCGGAAATCGGGACAGGGTGGCGACCGCCACGGAGATTGAGCCCCGCGGTGTGTCAGGCTGGGGTCAACAACGGCGGTAAGAGCCGCGAGAGCGGAGCCCCGCGCTGTGTCAAGCTGGGGCTCCCAACTGGACCTCACCGTGGTTCCACCCGCGGAGGATGTCCTAGAGCTGGATTATATAGAGGAGGATGAAGAGGATGCCTCTGAGTTCCTCTTATCCGACTCGGATGAGCACGAAGATGACATCTTCGTTTCATCTGCCCAGGCTGCCAAGCGAAAGCACACCAGCTTCGCCCTGCCTCAGTATGGACTTGCAGGCCGTGTGCCAACGCGCTGTGTCCAGGCTGGACATCCCCTGGCCTGAAGTGGCCAAGGAGACCTCCAGATCTCGCTATGAGGCGAAAAACTTGCCCCAAGCAGCGAGGATGAAGAGGCAGCTTCTCACAGTCTTTCCAGAGATGCTGGACGAGGTGTCGGTCTCTTGGAGAGACCGCCCTTTCAGCAACAAGGCCCCAATCCAGGGTGCCTCCTCTTTGGACTGTGACGGCATGGAGAAGCTCGGCCTGCTCTGCATGCCGCCCATGGAGCCGCTGGTGGCAGCCCACCTCCAACCGCGACTGGCTTCGGCACCGAGCAGGAACCCCACGCTACCGGCAAAGGCAGACCGCTTCCAGTCAGCAATGACCAAACGAGCCTATAAAGCCGCAGCTTTGTCCGCCAGGGCACTCAACATCTCCTCGCTGCTGACCGCCTACCAGGCGGAGCTCTGCAAGGACATGACGAACAAACCTGAGCCTGCCGTGTGGGACGAAATCGCAGCGATCACGGACATTTGCCTCCGTGTGCAAGCGCTGTGCAGTCCAAGCCACGGGCAAAGCACTGGGGATAATGGTGGTACAGGAGAGAGCCAGGTGGCTTAACCTGACGAACCTTCCAGACCGGGAAAAAGAGGACATCTTGGACATGCCTATTGTTCCCGAGGGCATATTTGGCTCCGCTCTAGCTTCGATGCAGCAGCGGTGTGAATC
>NW_011357817.1:0-4613 GCF_000735185.1 Notothenia coriiceps | reverse complement strand
AATATATTTATGTTTGATTGCAGGTTGGTTGTTATTTGTATAATTAGTGTATTGTTACTGTGTATTTTATTATATTAACTAGCTATGTATTGCTTTTTATTAAATTAAATTACTGTTGTGAACACTATACAATGTCTTTATTTTGGTAGATACCAGAATACATGACACAATGAATCTTTGTAATATATTTATGTTCTCTGGTTTAAATAATCATACCAGTATTTAAACAATGTATGCTGGTCACCTGGAATCCTGGTAAGCTTCCAGCATGGTATATTTAATACTATTATTAAACATAAGCTGGTGATAGATGGATGCTGGTGAGCTGTTTTTTTTAGCTGGCAAGGATGGCTGGTTTAGCTGGTTTAGCTGGTGCACCAGCCAAACCATTCAACTGCTAAATGATACCTCTAAAGTGCACAAGTAGTTTTTGAGTTTGGAAATAGATGTTTAGATCTTTTTGCTGTTGTTAGACGCAGCCCCCATATAGCCAAACCTTAAAGATTTGCAAGAAAATATTTGTCTTCATTAATTCAAGGTATCACAGGTTGAGTAATTGGCTTCCAATGGCCATTTTGTGGGTGAATTATTACGGAATTGTTATACCTGCTTGATAACAGCATTTTAGCGTTTTTATTGTGAGCACGATGTTATCAAGAGCTACTGGGCCAGAGTACACAAAGCTGTTTGTTTGTTTTCTGCTTTTCTTGATTTTTATGTTTATAAAGATTTGTAAAATGTCTGATAATTCTTGATGTCATGTAGACCATAACAAAAGAAAGTAGTTTTCTGTTCATCCAACATAGTCTTTCCAATAAGAAATACTAAAGCCACCCAACCCTGACACCAAAACGAAAGTGTTGTATGTGTTGTTTTAAAAAAAAAAATGTATATTACATTGATTGTCTGCCAATACCGTGTACACACACACACACAACAGTTTTTACATATTTTTATTTATTGAATTAGCATTCCCTCATCTAAAATACATCTCACATCTTTTGACTCACACCCACACAAAATTTTTGCCATGAAAAAATTAAAACAAGGGTGCCGTATATTGATTTTGGACTTTACATTTTAAAAGCCTTTAACAATTATACAGTGTTGTCTTTAATAGAGCAAAAACTTTTTTTTTCTTCTTTTTTTTTTTTACAGTATACAAACAAGGGCAGTTAAAAAAAGCTGCGCCACCTCAGTTCACTAAGTATACCTCTGGACACAAGCAATTATTTTTTCTACAAGGCCAAATGCATACAAAAGACCCTTCTTCTTTTTTTAAAACAGATATTTCTCTGTAGAAATTTAAAGGCATTTGTGAGAAGCCCTAGGATATATAATTAAGCTCCTGGAAACCTCCACATATGTAATTATGTAAACTATGTGTTGTCCTAAATAGAAAGCAAACTAAGCTGTACACTAGTGTATTAATGGCATGATAGAAAAACGTGCTTTTCTGTGAACATCAAGATTGCACAAACATCCCAATACGATACACCCCTCTCCGCTCCAACCAACATCACAACAGTTGTAATATTAGAGTGTGAACAACTGTCAGCTGACATGTTCATGCAGGACTCTGACAGGCGGCGCCTTCCTCTCATCAGCACGCTCAAACCACCAACCAACAAAAAGATTATCACCTGACTTTCTCTCTCCTTCCCGCCAGTTTCCCCCTCTGTCTTTCTCATTCTTCTATTCTCCATCTTGTTTCAACAGTTTTTTCATATTCTCCACAGAAAACCAACATCTTACAAACTTAAATACATGTGAAACCAAGCAAAAGAGGTGCCACATGCAGAGTGTGTGAGTGTGTGTGTGTCTTGGTTTGTCTTTCATCCAGTATACATTCTAGGCGATTTAGAAAAAATAGAATTATTATCCAGAGAGCAGCTCCCTCACTGAAGTCCCTGTGGCCGGGGGGGTCATATTGCTCTGACAACCTGCAACACATGTTCAGCAGTCAGCACTTTATCCTCAGATTTTATCAGGTGAAATCGTGCATAAGATGAGAACAATCCTTACCCAGTGGTCTAGCTCCTGCCTCCCTTCCTTGTAGATTTGGGCACGACGTCAGAGCTTGGCTGTGCTGGGAGCTGGTCAGAGTGAGGCTCCTCTGCATGGTGCTTCTGAAATATAAGATTGACGTTTTACAAAAAAATATAGAAAGGAAGAGAAGACCGTTGCATGCAGATTTCACATCGGCTAAAGAGACAGGAGAGTACATCACATGCAGATTTCACATCGGCTAAAGAGACAGGAGAGTACATCACATGCAGATTTCACATCGGCTAAAGAGACAGGAGAGTACATCACATGCAGATTTCACATCGGCTAAAGAGACAGGAGAGTACATCACATGCAGATTTTCGCAGGAATCCACCGATAGAGATTTTTTGTTTTTTCATTTGGTTCAATTACACGTTCACAGAATCCTTTGTACATTATCATGCAAATCGAACGTCATTGTTTTCTTCATGCAGCAAGCAGTTTGCTTACTTTGGACTTTGACTTTGACTTGCTCTTGCCCTGTAACAAAGTTGACACCTTGGTTAGGCCCAACACTCCTCGAGCTCCATGAGGAGGAGACCTCTGATAAGGTTTAATGCTATTACATGACCGAAAGAGGGCGCCATGTCAAAGTGAAATCTAAAAGTGCCCAACGTCAGTGCTTATCAAATGCCATTAGTCAAAAGCAGATTGATACCATTAGATGTCAAGCTTTACATTTGGTCTCTAACATTTACTTAATCATCTGATGGAGTAATCTTACATCCTGACCTCTCAAAGATCTTATTTTACCTTTGGTTTGTCTGACTTAGGTATGAACTCTGGGGCGTCTGGGAGCAGGGTGCTGGACAGGGAGTCCAGGACAGAGCCAGCCATTGGCTAGGAAAGAATGATAAATAAGGAAAATGATAAACAAACACAACAAGCCAAACTAATAATACAGTTGTTTAAGATTTCTGCATAAATTAAAATCCAGCTAGCCATTTTCAATTGCTAATTTCATTCTGGAAAAACGTTATGAATTTCTCACTTTTTTTTAATAATCCTTTATACACTTTGGAAATATTATCTTTTTAACATGTCAAAAAAGCACATTTAATTAAATTGATAAAGTTTGTATCCAAAAACAGCAGAAAATGCAAAAAGTCTAGTGCAGTACTGAAATATGACAGCACACCACATTGCACTTTAATAGCAAACATTAAGATTTCCATAGAAGGAGGAACTATAAATACCTTCAGGGGCTCTGAGTCAAGCACAGGAGGTTCCAGCTTTGTTGTGGCAGCGCCTGAAGCAACAGGTGCTACAGGTAGAGAGGCAGCAGCAGAGAAGTCACTGGACAGCAGGTCAAACGCTGTCTTATCATCCATAGACTTCTGCAGAAAGACAGGAAGTGCATGTGGTTTATACACAGTGAACTTTACACCATTTAACAGTGCTCGATTGTCTACTGTCATATTCTGAGACTGTGTTTGTTCGAGGTTCTTTATTGTCAAACTAACATAGCTACAGAGTAATTATGTCGTTGAAAATCTTAGGTCACAGGCTTCTCCAACAATGCAACACAATAATACAGATAAGCAGACAATATTAAAACAATATTAAAATATACTATATTAAAAGTAAAACAAAAAGAAAAACAGTTGAGTGGAATAGTGCAATACGAGTCTATATACAAGTTATTGGAATGATATATTAGATAATAGATAAATAATTACTAAGTAGCAGATGAATGTTATGAAATTGTTTCAGCAGTTCAGGTGTTTAACAGTCTTATTGCCTGCGGGATGAAGCTGTCTCTGAATCTGGTTGTTTTTGTCTGGATGCCAGGGACGGTGTGTGTGTGTGTGTGTGTGTGTGTGTGTGTGTGTGTGTGTGTGTGTGTGTGTGTGTGTGTGTGTGTGTGTATTCCTACCCCCTTAGGTTTTGGTTGTGCAGGTACTTTTCCAATATCCTTTAAAACAACATTGGTAAACATTAGACCAATAGTAACATTACTACAAGCTGTACAAATCATATATCATGCATATCAAACAATCAAAGTAGATATTCAAATCAACAAACCCACATAGCTCTGTTTTAAAGCTCTATTTTTATAACTAAATAATATTTCACTGTTGAAACTGTTCACTGTATTTCTAAAACATGCACTAATACTTTGAATTATGCTCCAGCAGCTGCTTACCCTGACCTAAATTGTTAATCAACCAGGCTGATGATGGGCTCTACTAAGTGGAAAAGTCCCACATTTTAAATGAGATTTAGTCTCTGGGATACACATGTCTGTTGAAAATGTAATGGCAAACAATCATACAGGTCTTTAGATATTTCAGTCTGGACGAAACACTCAACACTTGGCAAGAAAAAAATGAAGTACGAAATTGCAACATAAAAATGCTACAGGAAGATGGACACCTATAGAACTCCTCAGAGGCCAATATGAAACTAATTTTGTTGGCTTTTTTTTTTTTTTTAAGTCTAATCGATATAGTTTCTAATGTTTATGGCTTTAAAGAAATCTAAGTTAGCTTATTTAACTGTTTCCATTTAGTTAAAACAAGTAGACAAGTTATGGCCTGTCATAGGAAAGTTATTTTGTGTCT
>NW_011357816.1:0-3226 GCF_000735185.1 Notothenia coriiceps | reverse complement strand
CTCGAGGGCCGTATCAAATTGTCTCGCGGGGCATATACGGCCCGGGGACCGGAGGTTCCTCACCCCTGTTTTAAGACCTCATCGCCACTTTGAGTTTTAACCGGTTACATTGGCGACACACTTCACCTCACATTTACTATATACAGTATTGATTGTCCTTCCTCCTTATCTTCCAACCATTTGGACGCAAACTTGCATTTCCCCATATTGATGTTGTTTAACAACAGACCTTCGCGCGCTAACAAGCAGTGAGTGTGCAATGTCCTGTTCAGATGAGGTCAAATCCAACAGGATGCCATAAATAAACTACAAAGAATCACACTACACACCTACGCAATGATTACATTCAGGCAGACTTTAGAATACAACCTCTTTGGACAATTTATATAGTTATTGAAAACAAGCTACAAAATGTAATACCTTGGAAAATGCCGTTTAATACTTTTTAATACTTTTTAATAGCCTTAATTTTCGCAAAATGTATTTATCAACTTTTAATACTTTTTAAGACACCCCACAGTCAAACTTAACATGTTTCAATACATCTAATTAAATCTGTTGGAAAGTCTAATAATGAATACTTGACTCACCTTGCGGGTTGAAGAAACCTGTCATCCAAAAAGCTTTTGGTCTTCCTTCAAAAACCCAGCTGTGAAATTGTTTGTTTCTTTCCAGAAGCTCTGTGTACCAGAAGCCCAGTGTGGAGGAATCCCAGGAGACTTTCCTCCACTGGTTCGGCACACGGGCATCAAAGATATTGTCCAGTGCATCACGGAGGTTCTAGGAGTCAAGTAGAGATCACTTTTACAGTAACTTACAGCCTCGTGATAATGAAAGCAAATTTATATTTTAAACAACATGTTTATAGAATATAAATTGTTGAAAAATGGTTAGAACAAAATGGAATGTACTAGGGCTGTCCCAAATACAATTTTTCGGGCTCCGGATAATTGGTAGTAATCAGCACCGAATACTCGGATATTCGGCCGGCGCGGGGGCGGTGCGTAGTAATCAGCAGCGAACCGCTTCAAGACGTGTATTTCGGTTTATTCACGGCATTCATTTTGTTATTCTACAGTATTGTTGTTTTATAGTTATTTGTTAATGAATACAGCCCAATTTGTGTTCTTTGAAATTGAAAAGGATATTGCATTGTGTTTGTTACTTTCGTTACAGTTGTATATGTCTTAAGTGTAATTATGGACATGCTTTTATTTTGAAGGAGAGTTAGCGCTGTTGACAGGAAGTTGTTGTTGCAATGGAAACAACGTGACGGAGATTAACGGAGAAAAGTCATATCTACATATAAAGACAGAGGAAGTAAACAATAATGCTTATGGTTAAGTGTTAGCACCCCCCGAAGAGGCACAAGCTCTTACGTTGATATTGGAGATTTCAACAAATTCAATTTATTGAAAAAAATAAAATAAAAATAAACTAATAACGAAATTGAAACCCGAATAGGACTCCAACGAACGAATATTCGGGTACAGCCCTAGAATGTACTGAAGTTAATATTTAAAAAGCAATCTGTATGTGAGAGTGATAAATGAGTGGTCTCACCTCGCTCATTATGATGGTACCATCAATAGCCAGCTTCAGGTCCGTCAGACTAATCCGCACCACACCGATGATCCTTTGCATTCGATCTACCTCTTGGCGTAGGAAGATGTTCATTGGGTTTAGAGCTCCCATCTTCAACAGTCTGGCTTTGACCTGAAACCAGTATAAGAATGCACAATTTGGATTTGAGTAGGTGTATTAAAGTGGAGTCTGCCACCCTAATAATAACAAATATAAGAAATCACCTCATGTGGCACATAATTGGGGGGCAGCTTCTCTAACATGTCTTCTGCCATGCTGTAAACAATGGACTCCCGAGTTGCTCCTGATCCTCCTCCGCTTTCCTTTGGCTGGATATTTGTAATTGTCTCTAGCACTTCAGCCGATGTGTTTGTCTGATATCTAGTGAGCATTAAACAAAGCAAAAATGAAATGTTATTTATCATTTATACGTTAAAATGACACAATATAGGCATCATATCCTTGTCATTTATAGTTTTAGGACAATGTATTTCTTTACGTGATATCCGCATTAGGATGCAGCCCCAAGGCCTGTGGGGAGTCCGCAGTGGGTAAGCTCTGAATACATTCAATGTACTCGTCTACTGTCTTGCACACTGGGACTTTGTAGCCCGTGTAGAAGCAAAATAATGGGTCGAACATCTTTTTACTGAACCACACCTGCAACGAAAAGAACCTGTTCATGTATAGTAACAAGACAAATAATAATCAAATGTATCAAGATGTTAAACATAAAGGAACAAAAAAATAGGATATTACTCGTGCAAAACACTGCAGTAGGCGTTTGTCATAATCATCTGTAACCCTTCCTCCATACTGCACCTCAGCTAGCATGTATCGCACAGTTACCCAGGACACATCCTGGGAGAAAGCACACAATAATAAGTGAGGGAAGATGATAAAAACATCTCTAAAAGTAACACTGCTGTTCCCGAATTCTCACCTTCCTGGGGCCACAATCATCCAAGTGTCTCTCAACAAATTCAACACTGGCAGTGAAGTCCGCAGAGTTGAACTCATAGGGTATGTTCCAACCCAATGGTCCGAATTTGCGTCGCTCCTTAGAAAGAAAGCAATAAACACATGGTTATGAATAAAAGCAGGTAAATTAGTATCAAATAATATTAGAAAGTAAAAACATTGAGTGATTGTGAAGAACATTTTTTCCTTAACTTGGAAAGACCTTTCTAAGACTTTATAACTTGTTGTGCTCCCAGCCTGAAATATGCAACGAGCTAGATATTGCCTCATTAGATCCTCTACCTCAGGGATGGGCGGACGGGGGCCGCATGAGGCCCCCACCTCCGCTTTTTGCAGCCCTCAGATCAATTTAGAAAACGTAATTAATTAAAATATATAATATATATATATTTTTTACTTGTAGTACTGATACTACGTGATTTCGTTCAGCAGCCAAATACCGCGAAATAATCTGTGACACGTTTGTGTGTATTGTGTTTTTTTCTCGGAGAAACACTCACAAGAAACACCGGCTGTTGTTATGCCTGCTGTGACATTAAGTTACTCCGTTCTCCGCTTGTAATATTCCGTTACAAGCTTCAAAGTTGTATTTATCATCTGAATTTGCCGAAACAAGTTTAATATTCTGAAAGCCAAGACTTTGTTTAATTGAAATCAGATG
>NW_011357815.1:0-4513 GCF_000735185.1 Notothenia coriiceps | reverse complement strand
CACAAACGAAACCAAACACACAGCAACAATAAATATAAAAAAAACAATATATGAAAAGTAAAATGATGTATTTAAGTACATGGAGACATGGAGCTGCAACAGATGTAAGAGACTGGGTGTGTCTCAATGTCGAGGACGCTTCCTTGGTAGGACACGTCTTCCGAGTCAGGTCCTTCAGAAGCGAGGCAAGAATCCTTCCTAGCAGGCTAACAGGTGTGCGTCATATGAGAGGCCCCGCCTTAAATGGAGCGCGATTTCCGCCACCGATTTTGGGAAATTTGTCCGTGAGCAAAGCATTGTGGGGATTTTAAGACCGCGGAGGATACAAATTTCTCACTACGAAGGACGCCGGGCTCGGTAGAATTCCAAGGAGCCTGGACATTGGAACAGGCTCGATGACGTAGCGTCCTTGAAATAGTGGCTCTGGAGCATCCTTCCTTGACATTGAGAAACACCCGGAGAGTTTCAATGAACCTTGTTGAAGCTTGTTCACAGCTTACGGGGTTAGCCATTGTTAGCAATACTGTTTGATAAGTGTGCTTCACTATCAAATCATTAATGTGAGAAATCTGTACAGTGAGGAGCGGTATTGTAATAGGACAAAAATAACAGTCGGATTTGACTTTTTCTTACAATTTTGACTTCTTTTGTTGACTTTTTTCTCAGAATTGGTATTTTCTCAGAATTTGACTTCTCTTACAATTTTGAGTTTCTTCTCAGAATTCTCTTGTTTTTTTAATTTTGACTTATATTTTCTCCGAATATTTTTTATTTTGAACTCAGAATTTGACTTTTTTCTTAGATTTTGACTTTTTCACAACATTTGTACTTTTCTCAGAATTTAACTTTTTTCTCAGAATTTAACTTTTTGTCTCAGAATTTTTCATTTTTTTCTCAGATTTTGACTTTTCTAAGAATTTGGACTTTTTTTGTGTGTGTGTGTGCGCTTGTGTGTGTCACTGACCAATAGTGCAGTTGGAGGTGATTCTCCTCCTCTTGGGGTTGTGGCGGAGCAGCTCCAGCTCCCTCTTGGTGGGCTCCCACGTCGAGTACTTCTCCCCGATCCCTGAAACACACACACACAAACACACACACACACACACACATAATAAACACACTTCATATGTCAATTTGACTCTTACACAAAGAGCTGTAACACGTGTCATGGTGTCCTCAAACTAAAAACAAATAAAACCACAAACAAGTTAGAGAATCTTACGATACAAACCAAGAAATAACTGTTTGGCTATGAAAGCACTGAATAGCTCTTTGTGTGTTTGGCCGTCATACCTTGCATCTTCCAGGCTTTCCTTTGCTCCTCTTTTGCAATCTGTTCCATGTCTTTGTCATAGATGTAGTCTTGGCACATAAAGCAGTAAATCCCTCCGTACAGCAGGTCAATGGCTGCAATGACAGAAGAGAGGCGGAAAACAAAGAAGGTCGTTTTTTTTTTCCTTAGATTTTGACTTTTTTCTTAGATTTTGACTTCGTTTTAAGAATTTGACTTTTTCAGAATTTTCACTATTTCTCAGAATTTGTGTCGTTTTTTTACTTTGACGTTTATTCTCAGATTTTGACTTTTTCTCAGAATTTTCACTTTTCTCAGAAATTCGTCTTTTCTTAGAATTTAGATATAGGACAAACGAGAGACGGAAAACAAAGAATGCATGAGGAGGCTGTTAGTGAATCACAGAGGGTGAAGAAGAGTTGCTGTGTTGCTATGCTAACCGCTAACTGCTACATCTCTCACTCCAATTTTCCAATTCAGGCCACGTTACCATGGCCAGGTATCTACTGACACATCAGCTGGTTTGTTGTCAGAGAGAGAGAGCCAAAGGATGAGGAGGAAAAAATATGTAGACGCCGATCTATACGTGCTATCTTTCGCTGTTTCAATCACGCACCAAAAACACCTTCCACTCACTCTCTCATCACCTGCAGATACCTGTTTGCTGTTGCATTTGACAACCATATAACCTTCTGCAGTAAGGAAAGGAAGGAAGGAAGGAAGGAAGGAAGGACGCTAAAATAGAGAACTTCACTTAAAGGTGGGGTAGGTAATTTTGGAGAAACCAGCTCGAGATCGCTAGAATTTGAAAATACACAACCGGATCAAAATCTGCTACTTCCTTACAGAGCCCCTCCTCCAACACACACGAACGCGCACATGACCAATGAGGGCATGAGATAAGTTTGTGCACAGATGGAAGGCTGACAGGCAGGTAGGCCATCCAGTTACTTTAGCCGGGCCGGCTCAGATGATTGGTCGTGCTTTTTACAGCACCACGGCTTCCACAGATGACATTTTTTATGTATTTATTGTCAAAGCATTTCATATATTCATTGCTATCAGGATGTTAAGAGCATTCCGTGGAATATAACAAAAAGTGTTTCTGAAGTCAATTACATACCCCCTCTTTAAGTTAATGGATAGGAGAGGAACAGGTGCAGAAAAGTGGTGCAGGAATGAGTCCTAAAACCCAGAAATGAATCACTTTAATCACTTCCCTTGTGTCGAAGTTGATGTTTTTCTGAATGTATTTTTGGTTGTTATCCTGAAATAAGGTGGAGACCTTTTTTTTTACGACTTCAAATACGTCAGTAAATACCCCACGGGTGGATTTAAGTTTTCCCTTTCCTGAACATTAAAGCATGGAAACACGTCACCGTGGAAGCAACACATACTGATACTAACCTGAACATGAGCATATAACAATACAGGGAAGGGAAAACCCCCAAAAAGCAGAATAGGGTACCTTAAAAGGATGTCATTTGTTCGTCTGTATATCGTTTACGAGAGAAAAGCACATTCTTAAGAGGCAGCAGAAACAGAAGAGACATTAGACTGCATATTGTCTTCAACACAAGGCGTCATCCTTCTGGATTAAATGCTGCGATGCCAGATATATCTTTTTTATTTATTCTCCACATAATAGAATTAGGTTTTTTCCATCGTCTCACTGCCGTTTCGCTGCTGCAGCCTGAATCTGTCTTTATGAATCCTCCTTATCGCTCTGCTCAGGAAGACCCCCTCTGGTGTGTGTGTGTGTGTGTGTGTGTGTGTGTGTGTGTGTTCCCCAGTTTAATTAGGTTAGCTTCTGAATCAAATGCTACGTATGGAGAGAACTGAAAAAAAGGGCAGATCTCAGCAGACTTTTCAGGAGGTAATTAAGTCGTCGTTAACGAACCCCTGATGAATTAGCCTCCATTAAACATCCACCTCCTTTCCTTCTTTCTTTCCTTCTTTCATCATCTGCATCTTCACTCACAGCTATTTACTGAATGCTGTTTGCAGCCTTGATTTTCGAGGATCATCTCTTGTCTCCATCCTCTCCTCTTTTTGACTTCTTCCTGTTCCCATGGTTACCCGATAACCCTGTCGATATTCTCGATTGTAAAAAGGGATTTCATCTAATTGCAATTTTACCATTATCACACTGTCTTTCCTTTACCCGTCAGATCAGGGAGGTTCTGCACCTTCCTTTCCTCCCTCCATACAGTGGTGCAGAGATGACGTATTTATGTAGGCCAATGCAGAAAATGTTGGGCTATAAAGGAACTACAGCACGGTCACATGACTTCACGTCACCACCGCTAAGCTAAAGGTGGCTAATGTTGGGCTACATAGGAACTACAGCACGGTTACATGACTTCACTTCACAACGGCTAAGCAAAAGGCGGCTAATGTTGGGCTATAAAGGAACTACAGCACGGTCACATGACTTCACGTCACCACCGCTAAGCTAAAGGTGGCTAATGTTGGGCTATAAAGGAACTACAGCGCGGTCACATGACTTCACGTCACCACCGCTAAGCTAAAGGTGGCTAATGTTGGGCTATAAAGGAACTACAGCGCGGTCACATGACTTCACGTCACCACCGCTAAGCTAAAGGTGGCTAATGTTGGGCTATAAAGGAACTACAGCACGGTCACATGACTTCACGTCACCACCGCTAAGCTAAAGGTGGCTAATGTTGGGCTATAAAGGAACTACAGCACGGTCACATGACTTCACGTCACCACCGCTAAGCTAAAGGTGGCTAATGTTGGGCTACATAGGAACTACAGCACGGTCAAAAAACGTCTAATGAGAGGTTATTCTTCACCTGTAGAGTTGCAGATATGTGCAAAATCGTGGTAAATTACAAATACAGTTGTGTTATCGTTCACCCATCTTTATGTCAAAACTCCCCATTTTTTGCACCACTTGCATCAGTTTCCAGACTGCTTCAGATTCACCAGACTGCATGTTCCCTGCAGCGCTTAAACAGGTAATAGGCCTACTCAGCAATCTGCTCGGCAATCATTCAGAGATTTCTGTGCAATGTTTTGATTATTGCAGGCAGGGACGTGCACACATAGACTCTAGGTAGTGCTTGAGCACCTGCCCGTTTTGCCCTCTGGACAGCAATGTGCCCTTTTGAAAGTTCGTTTTTTACAGTTTATTTTTATTTATTTTTTACAGTGTACTGTATGTGGCTCATGGTAACATCGATCAATTCTGGATTAAAA
>NW_011357814.1:0-2209 GCF_000735185.1 Notothenia coriiceps | reverse complement strand
TATATATAATATATATATATATACATATATATGTGTGTGTGTGTGTGTGTGTGTGTGTGTGTGTGTGTGTGTGTGTGTGCAGGGCCGGACTGGGACAATAAGTCAGGCCAGGAATTATAAACCCAACCAGTTTTCTTTTGTGCCATTTTCCTGGATTTATTTGTCAATATTTACAGCGTTGCTGCCCATAGTGATAGCCCTAAACTTTAAATCTAATACCCCAGAATAAACATATGGACATGGGTTACTATTTTTTTAAAAAAGTGCAAATATATTTGGGAACCTATCCATATGAACATATTTTAAGCTGAGGTGGACCTCAAATCCTCTAGGGGGGTCCGTGGGCATGCTCCCCCGGTAAGATTTTTTTTTTAAATGTTCGACTTAAATGCATCAATCAGGTGCATTTTGAGGGGGAAATTAAGAGACTACACCCATATGAAACAGAACTGTATACATTTAAATAATGTGTGTGTGTGTGTAGCTAGAAAGTTCTGGTGTGTGTTGAGGACAGGAGGTGAGGAATAGAACAGTTAGTGCTGACTCAGTTTGTCCAAACTACACACTCTGAGCCCAGTAACAGCGGGGATTTTCCAGGGTATTGTGCTGGAACGTTCCCTGTGCTGTAGACACTGAGGGAGCACTGACCAGTTTTCTGTCAACTCCAGATGAGAAAACTAGGTAAAAAAGGGGAGCCTATGTTGTATTTCTCGGTTTGATGACTCATGTTCTGTTCTGCCCTTCTCTGGGACACATCAGCACAACGCTCGTGTTTACGCTACAAAAGATATATGTGATCAAATGTGTTGCCGACCCCCACCACAAATGGTTCAAATGGTCAGATCACACCGAGTCTAGGGAGTATTTAGAAATGTCCATGTGATACAAACGCTCGACACATGTAGGGTCAAAGGTTAAACAAATCGCCGTCGCTGTCTGTCAAAGTTTCTCTCCCAATTTAATTTCAAATATAAGTATGCCTTTTTATGAATAACAGGTAATGATTATACAATTCAATAAAAGAAAAGGAAGATACTATTCATTGTGTGAAGAAGTAATTAAGATAAATTCCTTTGTCACAGCAGCATTTAGACAAGCATTGCACATGAATTACAAATAAAATAAACATTAACAGCAAATATGTATTTCTGTATAGACAGTAAGAAATAAACAAAACACAACAGTATGTACATAACAAAAGTTAAAAAAATGTTTACCTTGAGTATCTCTATTGAATATACAATATTTATACAGGTTAACAAATAACATTGAAGTCAACGTACTTCGCAAGGCCAGCCCCCCTCTAACAAAATGTTAACTATTTACATTATAAGTTAGCCAACGTTTGCTATTTGCTTATAAATGAACAAGTAACTAGAAAATGTATTTCCTGCAGAAAATGCGTGCGAATGCTGTAAACTGTGAACATTTGTGGCTGAATTTAGCTGAAAATGCAGAAAAAGCTTAATATTTAAAAGAAAAGGTTTAAAAAAAGGTATGAACAACAACATGTATAGCCTTGATGTCCTGAAATAGCTGAATAATGTAATAGTTGAATGGTTTCTGCAGCTGAAAATAGGCTGAAGGAGTTAAATATCAGATGTAAGTAGCAGAGGTGGGACCAAGTCATTGTTTTGCAAATCCGAGTCAAGTCTCAAGTCTTTGCGCTCAAGTCCAAGTCAAGTCTCAAGTCAGGATGGGCAAGTTCAAGTCAAGTCCAAGTCCTAAACTTTGACAAAACGAGTCTTAAACAAGTCATTATGTGCTTTTCAACAAATGTAATGACATCCATCAACAGAATAATAGTTAATAATCAAACTGCTCTTTATTAGTAAAATTAATAATTTAATAATCCATTTTCTCTCTGCTGGTAAAGTAACGTGTTTTTTTCTATTTTAAGAGGGATCAGTAAGGTAAGGCTACTGTGACGGTTTGATTCAGAAGGAGTTTAATGTTTAATATCCCTGAAGATGAGGTGACCAGCATGTTTATTTCCACTGTGTACAACATGAAGGCCCGGTTCCAGAACAAAATTACTCAGGGTGCATCCGAGATTGGAGAGGGTGCAGTAGTAAAGTGCTATTTTTATAAGTGGGGAGTGGACCTAACACCCTCTAGGAGGCTCCTCACCTCCTCTAGGGGTTCCGGGGGCATGCTCCCCTGGGAAGATTTTTTTAAAAATATTGAAGTTAAAAGCATCAATCTGGTG
>NW_011357813.1:0-4373 GCF_000735185.1 Notothenia coriiceps | reverse complement strand
GGAAAATGTATGTACCTATTTTTCGGATTTCTACTACGTAAGCAACCTTCCCACGTCAATCCTACGCACAGCGTTATACATGAGGCCCCTGGTGTTAATAACCATTTTTCCTCCTGTTCTCTCGCACCCCTCCTGTCATGCCCCAGGGGGGGGGCGCACACCCCACTTTGAGAAACACTGATGTAACTACATACACATTATCGATATATAAATATTGCAAATCAAAACCTTTATTGACTACTAATTACCAAAAATCACAGTTGTATTTCCTGTTATTAACGCATTCAAATGGCCCGCAACGAACTTCCGGGAACTATCTGAGTCTCCAGGAACCACGTGACGATCAAGCAATTTGGACTTGTCGCAACTCTCATAAACGGATCTGCCTGAACCGTAGTGTGAACTTCCCCCTTCCACGACGAAGTACGTCATCTGCTCACAAAGGCATGGGTTGCTGGCGACGTCACACGTAACATTCATGTATCATCGGAATATATAGTAGGACAAGGTTTGTTCTCTAAGCAAGTTATGAGCAGTGTTGAAATTAACTACTTTTAAAGAGATACAATTAAATATGTTCACTGATATAAACACTAAGCAGTATTTTATAAATGCCAAAGGGTTGCTCTCTGGAGCAAAAACCATAATTGTTCAAATTCAAAATTGCATTCCACCTGAATAGGAGTTTCAGGACATAGTGAAGTTTAAACATGCCTTCCGAAGCACAAACAACATCCAGCATGAATCATGAAAACACTGCTGATGAACCACAGGAATAGCGATGGCAGTTAAAATGGCATAATGACTGTCTCTGAATGGAACATCAATGTGTGTTCCTCCTCCCCTTCCACAGCCAGCGCTATAAGATAACTAGTTGACCGTCCTGGCTGGATGACGTTTCCTGAAGCAGGATTGGGCCACACCTTTCTACACCCACTAACGTGGGTAATATGTTTAGATGGGTTCAAGATTGGGTTGATACAATATTTCCAACTGCACCTGAATGCAGCGGGAGACAGGAGGTGGAGAGAGTCTGAGCAGCAGTGGGGAGAAAGAGAGAGAGATACAGAGAAAGAGATACAGAGAGAGAGATACAGAGAGAGAGAGAGAGAGAGAGAGAGAGAGAGAGAGAGAGAGAGAGAGAGAGACAGAGAAAGAGATACACACAGAGAGAGAGAGAGAGATACAGAGAAAGAGAAAGAGAGAGAGAGATAAAGAGAGAGGGAGAGCCAGCTCGCGCTATACAGGAGCGTGTTTACCAGAAACCAGCCGCTATTCTGCGATACTGGCGCTGCGCAATAGATAAGAGCACATCTAAGCGTGTGCTTTAGCTAAGATGTGACCCCGCCAGCCCTTCGTCGACTGTGTCACAAACGGCAGAGCCCCGGTAGATAGCTCGGATACTGCGAGGACAAACTGCTGTAAGACTGAGGCTGTGACTGCAGTCTTCGATGACAGTGTCTGTGTTACCGTCGGTGAACCAGCTCTGCTAAACCTCCCGCTGCTAACTCACGTCCTGGTTACTATACAAGCAGAGGAGAGTTACCGAGCAAACTGAACATGAAGTTCACGGAGCATCTCTCGGCTCACATCACCCCGGAGTGGAGGAAGCAGTATATCCAGTATGAGGTGAGAACCTGCTCTGCAGCCAACTGCTAGCTCACAGGCTAACTGGCTGTCTCATGTCTTTCCGTGTATACCTGTATTTTCTTTTGACAACTATGTGAGTACAATTGGAGATATCTAGATTTTCTACCATACTCCTGTCTTTATAAACAGGAAGGGATGAACTGCTTAGATGGTAACAACCGCAAACCAACAGCAGCCAGCTAGTGTTAGCTAACGTTAGCTAGCAGACAGGCAAGAGGCTCTGTTGTTGCTCCGCAGGCTGCTCACATCCAGCCGATAGGACCCCGGCCTGCAGAGTCTGTCTGTCCTCTACCGATAAGCTGCTTGGAATGTGTTTCGGAGACAAAAGCCATTCGGCTGACTCATCATTATTGAGCTAACGTTAGTTATGTATTTGAGCCTGTTAACCACCCTTTCTGTTTCCTAAACTGCTGAGCCAGCTCACAAGTCTGCTGGTGTTCTGTCATAAGCTGCCAGGATGCTGATCGCTCAATCTACAACCTCTGACCCACTAAAGACATTCACGTTTGCAATTCAATTCTGTATGTTGCCTTAATTCATATACAGGGCTTCAGGTAAACACCTTATTAATAGTTTTACATTTGTGCCACTATATTTGAACTTCTTATTCTAAGATCCGAATAAGCTTGTTTATTTGGATCGCTGTATTTTTATACAGCAGCAACTTAGTGCTGATCCTAAGAGAATGCCAGTTAATATATAGTCTTAATTGAGCTGTATGTAGCCATAAATGCAATTCAAAGCTTTTACCCAGTTGTTCTGTGTGCTGGACACATTTCATTACCAGTAATACATTTGTACCCCAGTGAAAGTTACACAGTAGGCGCTTTCACATCAAGTACTTTTCCGTACTTAGTTCCCAGTATTTAGTTCACCGGAACTCTTTAGTTCCCGGAACTAAAGAGCAGATTGTATTCACACCGGAATAAGTTCCTGAGGGAGGATTAGGCAAACGAAGCCGCTGACGTCACTTCTTCTTCTTCTTCTTCTGCTTTGGGTTTACTGGCAGGCCGCAAACAACTTCACAGCGTATACTGCCACCCGGAGTCCCCGGCCGGAAGTCCCCGGAGTTGGGGACTGGCTTCAGTAGAAGCTCCTGGGACTCCCAGCATATTCTACATATTCTGAAGCCTTCCGAGTAAATCGCCAGAACACCGACACCTCCTCATCTCGACCGCTCCCATGTTTTCTTTTGTGTTGCCATAAGTTAGTCTCTCTGCGTTGGTGCGTGGGGCTAATGCTAATAATGCTAATGCCAACAATTACAATGGCGGCTTCACAAAACTTTTCAGAGTTTTACGGGGCGTGGTTTGCAATTCGCCCAGCCAATCAGAAATTGGAACTTTTTTCTCCCCATGAAAGTCCCACGTCTCTAGCAGGGAATGAAAAGGTGGGAAAAGTTCTCATGAACTAAGTTCTAGTTCCAGATCTCTTTGGTGTGAACGCAAAATCCCAGGAACTAATTGTGAAAAGTACGGGGAAAAGTACGGGGAAAAGTACTCCGGTGTGAAAGCGCCTAGTCAAAGATAAATACAGTTACAAAAGTCAGGTAAAAAAAATGCCTAATGCTCCTTAGGATGAACTGTGACACAAACTCCATCCATTTTGAAGAACAGGTGTTCATTGTACATATATGTCTTGTTTATAGTGTAATTACATTTGGTGCCAGCATAATGTCTGCCATTTGTACTGACAACCTGAAATTGAGAGGATCAAGACTGCTGCAAAGACCGTACTCTGACCATGCAAACATGTGCATACATCCGTGCTGACGATGTAAGGGTGTGTCTGATTTGTCTCGGAGTAGGACCAGTTTCTTTATTATGCTTTTTGGGGCTTTCCCTCTCCTGTAGTGTGTTTTTGTGCATGTAAATGGTCTGCAAAGGCTAAAATCCATGTGTTCCCGCCAGAGGGAGTTTCTCTGCCACACCCCTACAATCTTTCTTTGCTCCGAATCGACATTGGTTTGCAGGAAGCACATGAACCATACAACAGGAATGAGTGTCTTATTCGCTCTTCATGCAAGTTACTGATAGGATTATTTTGACAAGCTACCGGTACTGGTGATGTTAATCTTTCAACGTCAGTTAATGATGTGGTAATAAGATTTGTCTATAAGATGTACAAAAAAAACTGTACATCTTCACATCTGGTGCAACAATGAACATTTTGTATTTTTTGACAAAGAAATTAATTTATTATCAAGATGATTGCTTTCAACAAATAAGTGACAAATTAACTGAAGCCAAGAGATTCGGACCTTCCAAATGCAGGGACTGTATCAACCTTGACGCAGATCAGAAACTAAACTAGACCTCAAACCGAAGGGAGCCAACCAATTAATTACTGTTGTGGACTATCAAGCATGGCTCTTGTTCATGTCTTCATGGGTGATATTATGATTGTATATTAATATTAACTATCTAGAGTTGCCTTTTATGTTTTCTAAAGCTTCGGACAATGCAGCAATGTATTTTTGCTCCATTAAGGACTCGTATCAGTACACTTTCATTTGTTACAGCTCAGGCCAACATGTATACAGAAACAGCTATAACAGGCTTGCATCCAATCCCTGTGATTACCTGTAGCAGCAGCCTCTGCAGTGTTTGCTGGTTGCAGTGTTTCATCAGTCATCGCGGTGCTCTGCATAGTGTGACTGTAGTATATTAATTTAGTCACAATCAAAACCTCAACATATATATATATATATATATATATATATA
>NW_011357812.1:0-9639 GCF_000735185.1 Notothenia coriiceps | reverse complement strand
AATATTGTTAAATAATACATCATTTTATATATATTAATCTCTGTATATTTATATAGTCTTAAAGTTACCACCGGCCCTTTGAGTGCAACCATAATTCTAATGTGGCCCGCGATGAAATTGAGTTTGACAACCCTGACATAAACCAATGACTGATTCCCTTGCAACAACCAAATCATATGTTTTCTCATCTTGTCTATAACAAATGAAATATGTTAGTCGTTTGATAACATGTGACTAACCATAACCAGCATTTCTTTCAGTCTCTCGATGGCCTTCTGATTGGCTCGTCCCCGTGACACATATGAGGTTAAGATTAGACTGAGGAAACAGAATAAAATATCCATTGATGATTATTATTTTCACATGATATAAGCAGCTGTACACACTGTGCTTCCAGTTCTCTCACCCAAGGCTAAAACAGTCTGATAGTATATTACATTTGTTTTCTTTCAAACCGGAAAAACTGGTCAAAAACGTAACCAGTGTTTTTGAATAAACCTGTTGCAGACTTACATCTCAGCAAGTATGAGCGGCAGGGCGAAGGCCGACGAGGCCAGGTAGCGGAGAGTGGACTGCGCCGGGCCTGGGAGGCTGTCCACACACACTCCTGTCACATTAAACACACTTTGTCCATTTCCGAATGGACCACATGAGGACCTGGAGTGGAAAAATAAGGAGGAAAAAAACAGCAAAAAAGAAGATTTAAAACGGCTAAAGAAACAAATAGGGTGTATTGAGAATCAACACTGCTACAATAGTATGTTGGCTGCAAATCAAAATTATAGTTTAAAAGTACATGTGTGTGCCTTCTGGCTGGTAGAGGTCGAGGCCCAGTGTGGCTGCAGCCATGAGGAGACCGAGCAGTAACATAAAGTGGAATAAAACGGAGGAGATGGAGCCTCGAAACATCCTCTGCTCTGCCACGCAGCACCGCAGGACCGAGAACTGAACACAGAGAGAGAAAAAGACATGGACATGGACTGTTCAAATACAGTTGAGGGTCATTAGTGCATCTTGTGCACAAGTCCATCTACATCAAACAAATACCTGCAAACAGTCTTATGTTACAGACTATTTCTTGTCTGGATTCAGTAATTTTATGTATTTTCAGACTTTTGTCTAATGACGACAGGACTAGGAGGTCAACCCCCCCACACATAAAACCAAAACATTTTTACTTTCGATTTTTCTTACAGTTGAAATGAGATAAAACAGGTTATTATGAGGTTATTACACATAAAACCAAAACATTTTTACTTCTTACAGTTGAAATTAGATAAAACAGGTTATTATGAGGTTATTACACATAAAACCAAAACATTTTTACTTTCGATTTTTCTTACAGTTGAAATTAGATAAAACAGGTTATTATGAGAGCTAAAGAGGACCTAGCCTGGCTATCTTTTACCCCCTGTTTCCAGTCTTTTTGTTAAGCTAAGCTAATCTTTCTGAGCAAATGAGCTGAGTAAAAAAGCTTATTTCATCCAAAATCATTCCTATATTTAAGGAATTTGTTAACCAATTTTTGCAAAAATCATCATGTTGCCAAACAAATAATGACATCCACCTGAATGTCAGTATTTTGGTTGATCCAAAGTATCTATTAACTTATATGTATGTATTTATTGAAGTAGTATTACTATTTAGTTCATATTGAGATAAGTTCTATCTTTTTAGGGCGTTGTTCTTCTGTTGATTTTGTGACATTAATGCCCGTACTTGATTATGATCTGGATTTAAAAATTGAGAGACCGAAAGAGACACCGTTTTGTGTAAGAGGGTCTATAACTCTCACGTCCCAGACAACCTTTTGGATGTAGAAAGTGGCCATCAGTGTGACGGCTTCTATCAGCGGCAGAAGAGGGCAGTAGAAGACTCCAACCCAGGATGCAGTCTGACTGTACACCAGATCCAACACATTGAAAGGGACCAGGAAGAGCTGTTTTCCCCACAATCGGGCCAGAAAGGATGAGGGATACTTCTCATGCAGCAGCCTGTCAGGTATTAAGATAATTGGAAAAGAACGGACATGAATCTTAAATAGAAAGTAAAACTTCAACCTTTCCCTATAGAATCAGAATCAGAAATGGGTTTATTGCCATGTAGGTTCACACGTACGAGGAATTTGACTTGATGTCATGGTGCATACATAAAATATAAAACTTTTTTAAAAAGTACACAGATAGCGAACTATATTAAGAACATCGTAATGCACATTAATGTAATGTAAATATAGTAAGATAGCAATAAAATAAAGCAGTCATTTAAAACAAAATATAGGTTAACCACGACACTGAATAAGAAAGAAAGAGACGGTTGATCTCAAACAAACTCACTTCCTGGGGTAGTTCAAGAAGAAAGCTTTGCAAAAAGCAGTGAGGAAGTTGAAGATACACAGCTTGTACATCTCTCGACCAAACAAGTTCTCCAAGCATTGAACCGCATGCTGTAAACAAACACAGAAGAAACGGGGGTTTACAAGGAACACACTTAAGAACATATACCTAAGATAAAATATAAGTCTGTATGATGTTACAACATAAATGTTCCTTACTGGCTTTTTGGTTGTTTTGAAGATGAAAAATAAGTAGATCCCAAGTGAAGCCAGCTTTAAAAAGATGCTCCTGAAGAAAAGACAGGGTGAACCAAGTGTGTGTGTGTGTGTTTGGAACCAAGACATTGATTTGCTCTCGAAACCCAAGTCAAGAAAAAAGTCTCAATACACCTAGAAATGTCGACTTGCAAGTTTTTCATATAATTTAGTTTTCTTTTTCCACTGCCCACTATTTGTACTGAAACTAAATTGTTATTGGTATCATTTTTTCCAAGTAACAAAACAGAGGTTTTAAGCCAATTGCTAATAAAAAACAATAAAATAAGTGTTGACATGCTGGAAATAATTAATGTCAACATACATGTAAGTCCATTCAGAAAATGAATTGGATTGTGAGAGTCCACTTTTTAAATAACATACTTTTAAAAAGGGTTTTGTCTGATTGAATTCACAAGTAATTGGAGTTAAAATTCAAGACAACAAGATTTTTTTTTTATATTGTCAAATTTACTCTAAGGTCATATCATTTGTGACTCGGTTCTCAATCGAGTTCAAGTCATGTGACCTGGGTTTTTCTCCATGTGCACCTTACCTCACAAGCGTGGCATTGACCTGCATGGTGAAAGAGTAGTCTTCAAAAGATGAGATCTTGCGGAAGATGTGAGGGAGGAGCAGGTTGACGAAGCTGATGGTTATGGGAGGGAGGTACTCGAGAACCAGACTGACCAACCAGTGGTGTCCAATCTGAGAAACACAGGAGAGTGAAAGTGTATGACTATATTCATTCACCACATCCAGGACACGGTGGGGAAAAATCAGCAACACAGTCTCACCGCGTCCTGCGATGTTTTGGTGGCGAAGTAGATGAGGTAGAAGGCTCCGCCCAGCAGAGCCAGCACGAGTAGGTTGAGGAAGAACCTGAGCAGGTAGAGACGCACACGCTGTCCAAGTGTCCTCTGAGCCTCGCGCCGGGAGAAACTCTGCTCCTCCAGAAACAGCTGAGGACCAACAGAAAGACACAGGGAAACACTTATACTGTGAGCGTAGACCTCAATGTTAACTCGATCAAAACATTAGAACAGCAGTGGGAACACCATCAAGAATCATACAGTCTAGCTTCATTAATCACGTGTACACCTCTTCATTTGCCAGGTATTTTCATTTAGAAGAAGATGAAAATCATTAAGAAATAGTAACTAAAGAAACCTTTTCCCTGGTTCTATCAAGAGGATAGAAACACAAGGTCAACCATTTTTTCTGCCAATAATCAGTATAATTTCAATAGAGCTACAGAGCTGCAAATCTGTAAAAAGTAACTTTGTTCATGAAACTCATGAATGATTTGATAATGATAAAAATGATGTAAAACGCAGTCCCCAACATGATTTGGAACATGTCAACCCAATTTACACCCACAGTATGGACTGACCAGTTAGACCCAACATTATATGGGAAACAATTGGGATGATATGGTTGACAGATTTATTGTCTACTAAATTTGCCAGTATTTGGTCAGCTACCAAGGTTAATTAGAAGAGCGCTTGCTTGTGATATGCCTGTCTACTAACCTTGAGATCGTTTTTTATGAAGCTGCGTTTGAGAGCGGCAGCCTCAGGGTTCTGGATCGTGAAATCCCATCCACAAAATATCTTGTAGCTCACGTTCATACTGTAACGCTTCCCGAGCATCCAGGTGTGCTTGTAGCCAACCGTCGTCCTATTAAGTATAACAGACACTTTCTTTAAAGATACTACGAGGAGTTTTTAGCAAGTTGTGAACAGTTTTATTTCAATAATGATGACTCTAATGACTACGGTGGCCCTGAAGTGCAAGACACCACAGCATTTCACAAAACACAACAGCATTTCACAAAACACTACAGCATTTCAGAAAACACTACAGCATTTCACAAAACACCACAAAACACCACAGCATTTCACAAAACACCACAGCATTTCACATTGGACGGAAAGGGTATTCCTTAGGGAGAACACTTCTTGTTTGTGATTGGACGGAGCCAGCCAGAGAAGCACTGCTGTGATTGATTGTTTTTACTGCCAGTCAATAAATGACGCTTCGTGATTGGCCCAACACATCAGCCATTAGCTGTTAGCACACACTCAGAGCTCACAGCTCCTCATGTCTCCTCATCGCCTGCAGACAAGACAGCAGGCGAAAAGCTTTTAAAATGCGTGTTTTCTGAATGGAATCGGATCCATCATGCTAAACTAACCTGTAGCTGCTCCGTCCACACTCACAACAACGTCATACAGACATAAATAAAGCAGCGACTGTATTCGCCATGACACAAACAGTCTGTGTTTTGTACATGTTTAACTTTTGTCCAGTTTCTGAATAGATATGAAGAGCTGTGAGCTAGTGTGTGCAAACGGCTGATGTGTTGGTTGGGACATATTGCGCTGTCGGGCGTTGACCAATCACAAAGCCCCATTTCTTGACTGGCAGCAAAAACAACCAATCCCAGCAGTGCTTCGCTGGCTCTGTCCAATCAAGGAATACCCTTTCCGTCCAATGTGACATTCTGAAATGCTGTGGTGTTTTGTGAAATGCTGTGGTGTTTTCTGAAATGTTGTGACGTTTTCTGAAATGCTGTAGCGTTTTCTGAAATGCTGTGACGTTTTCTGAAATGCTGTGGCGTTTTCTGAAATGCTTTGGTGTTTTGTGAAATGCTGTAGTGTTTTCTGAAATGCTGTAGCGTTTTCTGAAATGCTGTGTTTTTTTCTCAAATGCTGTGGTGTCTTGCACTTCAGGGCCACCATAATACAGAGACAGCTGCCCTCTAGGGAAATTGTATTTGTCAGCTGACGATTTGTTTGGACTGAAGGGTGCTGAGCAGTGTGACATTGTTTATACCCACTAGCAACACAAGAAAAGATAAAAGACTATGCTCAACACAGTTAGAGTAAAAATGCTTTGACAGTATAGCTGCCGTAAAATTGTTTTAATTTAATTTAAACAGATGTGTTTAGTCGGACAGGAGATATTCTCAGATTAGGTGGAGGTAAAAAGACACTGAAGGACACTGAGAAACCACAACGCAAACCCTGACATCTGTCTTGCTGCCTACGGCTGATGAAGTTGTCATATCACTCAAATAATTATTTTGAAAAGTTCATAATGATCCCTGTTCAGAATTGTTAATGTGAATACCATTTTTCTTTAGTTTTTATATGAAAACCAACTTTTTCAGGAGCACCCCTATTTCTGTTTAGGTATAGGTTGGGTTACATTTCCATTATGGATAATGTTAGGTTTGTTCATTTGAATGTAAACCATAGTCTGCTTCCAAATGCATCCACACATACTGACTAATAGGAGTCATTATTTATGAGAATACACAGAATTTACAAGGATTTATTTAACAATTTTACATATGGGAAGGAAATGATAAGTGTTAGATATACGAGAACAAGCAGGTAAGGAAGTAGGGAAACACAGCAGTTTAAACCGCTGAGTTATCGCTGCATCAGCTTTGCAAGTACATTAATCCCGCACCAAATGAAAGCCTTCACTCTCCAGCAGTTGTTTGTTCTTGCAGCCCTGAGTGTGGACGACACATCTGTGTTCTGACTTGGTTGATGGTCTCAGCTTTTCTCTCTCTTTCCTTGTCTCACAGTTTTCTAGCTGACAGACTTTTTCTGTTTCCATCTCATCAGCAAAGCGCTGGATATGGTTCTGTAGAGCCCACATTAGCAGCTGTAATGGCCCACCTGTTCTTCTATTGCAGCTTTGTGGGTATATTAGTGTGCGAGTCTCTACAGCTATTAATAACTTAGAAAATGGCAGTGGTGGAAACCTGTAGTGGGAAAAACATGACACACATCTTTCCTCCCGGAGCTGAATCTGCTTTTCCAACACATCTATCTCCTTCTTCTGTTCTCCTTCACCTAAACAACGTGAACCAGCTTCAGTGCCGGAGATCTTGTTCATTGTAATGTGAATGCAGGATTGCACAGCATAGCTGATTACTTCTGTCTATATTTAAATGTAATGATAAATCAGCGTGTGGTATCTGAAGGGGGTGGGGATGGCTAGTTATAAATACAATGGTAATTCAATCTATACATTTGCATTGATTAGCTGTGTGGCGCTAATAACAGTTTCAGAATGGAGATAGGAAACGCATTTATCATCCTTCACTTTATAGAGAGGAGAAAATCTCTTACAGAACTTGATATGAGTAAATAGACTGCGTTGACATATAGCCATAATAAATCGATGTAATTGATTTCTACGCTGCTTAAATTATCCATTAAATCCTCTAAAAATCGTCATTGATGTATTGTTTCTTATCAATTTATTACCAGCATTTTTAACAGAAGCAAATCAACCTTAATTAATTTTCACCCATTTTTTTGTCCACACAAATCAAATTGAAACTTTTCTAGTGATTTTGCCCCATGCACTGTCAAAGTAAGTGAAAAAAGTCAAGTTTACTTAAAACATTTTATAATGGTTAAACTACTAAAGTGATTGCACAGCCAACTCTAAACATTAGAAAACTATAGGTTACTTACGTAACCCCAGTTCTCAGAGTAACATGAAGTGAGATGTCTCACTATGGGATGCGCCTCATCGCGGAGCAAACAGAAGCATCAATCTCATTACGCCAATCCTGATTGGCTGGTGATCTTGCATGAATGTCACTGACTCGCTTGGCGGATGCCAGGGCCAGTAACAGCACTGTCTTGAGTGACAGGTGCTTCATGTCAGCTTCTTCCAGGGGTTCAAATGGGGCTCGANCAATTATTTGCCCTAGACTACTGCTTTCAGACGTAGTGATAGTTAATTATGAAGTTATTACCCTATCCGATAATAATGCAATGCAGAGGAAATATTGTTTAACAATATTTCCTCTGCATTGCATTATTATCGGATAGGGTAATAACTTCATAATTAACTATCACTACGTCTGAAAGCAGTAGTCTAGGGCAAATAATTGCAAGTATGGCAAGTCTTCAGTGCACATCTCACAAAATTAGATGCATTGTGGGACATGTAGTTTATGGGCAACGTGCTCCTGTAAAGCGGCGCGTAACCTTATAATAAACTTATTATATTCTTTGCAAGCTCTTGTGGGCCACATACAATGAAGTAGCGGGCCGGAGTTTGACACCCCTGGTTTATATGGTTAGTGTATCAGAGTGTTGTTGTGTCAATAGACTTGTGTCTTCCCCCCCACAGAGCAGCTCTGATAAGCGCTTCCTGGTGAAACAGCATACCACAATGCTCAGACGTCAGAGAAACCCCTGCAGAGTGCGTCCTGCTACCATTGAAGAGAACCAATCACTGACTCCATCGCATGAAAACTAATTCAAGTCTGTGGCTGAAAAAGTCAAGTGGCTGAAAAAAAAAGTGAAACTGGAACTCACTGTTCCAGTTACATGATATGAAGATAAGGTTGTGGTTGTAGCCTCTTTTTGCAAAGTTTTTATTTTAACCTTATGTTTAAAGGGATTGTTTAAAGGGATTGAACTCTTTTTTTTATCGTCCTTTTGTAACAGTGTTACATTTTTTTTCAACTTTCATTATTACAGTAAATTCAGAATTCATGCAAACGAATGTTATTATATCATCATTTATATGATGTTCAAAGTATTAAGTTGTTTTTCAAAATGTTTCTTTACCTGAATTCAATGACCTGTGAATGTTTTTCAAATATCTCGATAATTAAACATTTTTGGTTTATGCTTATTTTTGTTGTTGCTTAATTTGTTCTGTAAAATGAGCCAAAAATGCAGCCTATTATGTTATCTACTTCCAACACATGTGTAACACCCCTAGCTTTTACACACACCGCGCACACACAGACTGAACATATGTCAAAGATAAATGCGGAGCACTGTTATGAAGAGAGTACAAACTCCTAATTTACTGCCAATTTTGGGTGAGTTAGTCTAATTTATTGTAAATAGTTTTATATATTTGTATTTTAGTGGATTAATATTCTTACTGTAATGTGTTTTTTGATTTCAGCTCTGGCCAGTTTCTTCATCAGGTTAGGTAAGTTTGTATAGTCGTCCTTCAGATGTGGAGCTCAGCTGGACAATATTTTGTGCTTTAGGACTTCTCTGATGTTATTCTTTAATCTTATAGCTAATTCAAATAATGTGCTGCCTTTAACTACTCAAAATCTCTTTAAAACTTGTAATGGGTACTTTTCAACCACACTACCTGTTTTATCATGTTTCTTCAGGAGGGTCGATCTCTATTCGCCCAGTCCTGACTGGTCCAGTCATGGCCTACCTCGGCTCCAGTGTGGCTTTACGCTGCATTGCACCTAATTCCTCTCTGCCAGTCACATACGAGCTGATGGGGGGTGATGGAGTCCTGATGGCCACCGTCGCTGATCTCAAAGGGGAACAACCTGCATCATTCTACCTGAAGGTTACTGTAGCATTAGAGGGGTCGTACCGCTGCAGGGCGACAACAGGAGGAAGCACAGCAGTCGGCAACAGCATCAAGCTGACTGTAGTCAGTGAGTAAGAGACAGAGATTATATATCCTGTTAGAGCTTTAGAGAGAGGGTTTGGATGTTTTGCAGTTATGTTTTATGCAGAACTTTTCCACAATCAGTGTATTGCCTATTGTAGAAGGCCGTTGGCAGAACACAAATCTGGAGGAAGAGACAGAAGTTATTTCAGCCACCCAAAAGAAAGGCAGATCAAAAAATACATACATATATTTTCTATTTCCTGTTCGGAATGATCAAAGTCAAACCACAACCCAATCAGAGCAGCCATAGACAGGCTATTCCTGTTTTCTGTAAGTTCAATTTCAGGTTTTTTGAATGGAGTCTGGTCGCTTTGGGCGAGATAATAGATTTTCATTAGAACAGTAAAAGACAAGCCAGCAATCTATCAAACTCACAAGCAATGTATGTTTAAGTATCTTGGCCAAGTACACTTAACGTGTAGGCTACAGGAGCCAGGGATCAAACCACATAGTGCAGGCCGCTCTACCTCCTCAGTCCAGTAACCTGATTTAGATAAAGGCTTCAGTTCCCTGTCAGAAACATAAACGGTGTAGCTGTCTGACTGCAAGGCTTTCCTTGCAGTCAGACA
>NW_011357810.1:0-3770 GCF_000735185.1 Notothenia coriiceps | reverse complement strand
AATTATCCCTTTAATTGTTTGTAGCCTACTGTATGTTTATTTCATGGATACATCTGTGTTTACAAATATGACATGTGGTTGTAAAAAGTAGAAGTACTCAGGTCTTGTACTTGAGTAAAAGTAGAAGTACTCAGATCTTGTACTTGAGTAAAAGTAGAAGTACTCAGATCTTGTACTTGAGTAAAAGTAGAAGTACTCAGGTCTTGTACTTGAGTAAAAGTAGAAGTACTCAGGTCTTGTACTTGAGTAAAAGTAAAAGTCCCAGAGTGTAGGAATACTCTGTTTCAGTAAAAGTCCTGCATTCAAAATGTTCCTCAAGTAAAAGTAGAAAAGTATTCTCATCAAAATATAGTGAAAGTAGCGACAGTAAAAGTAGTCATTGTGCAGATTGGTCCATTTCAGAATAATATATATGATATGTTTTATAATGATTGATCATGAAAGTGGTCTCAAAGCTGGTGAAGGTTTGAATGACTTTGTATAGCCTACTGCAGGGTAGCTTGTGGATTTACTCCAGGTGGAACTAAAGTCTGATTTAACACTTGATTATATTTCACATCATTCATCCACATCTGTAAAGTAACTGAAGGGATTAAAGTACACAAACGCAAACAATGTAAATACTCAAGTAAGGTACAAGTCTCTGTAAATTGTACCTAAGTGTAAATGACTGAACATTACTCAGCATTTATGTTTTAGTAATCAGGCCATGCATCACAGAAGATGAGGCTTTTGGACTCTCACTGACCGATACCTGAAGCAAAGAGCATTTCGAGTCTGTTTTCTCCCTCGCTCTAATATCTTCACTAAAAATAGAGCAGCCAGATTGCTGATCTCTATCGGGAACTGGAGAGTTAAAAAAAAGAAACAGTCTATACGAAAGACAAGGTCCTTGGCCAGTCCATTTTCCAAAGTAGAGCCACAGGACCAGTCTCAGAGGAGGCAGGGACTGGAGCCTTGGCTGCTTCAAAATCAGGTCCAGAATAACATCAATCACAAAGGCAAAAATGGGGCATGATATGAATACGTTCTTTGATTTCTAAGTAGAGGATAATGTGAAAAGAAAAGACGGCACTATACTCTTATTTTATTTAACATGAAAAATCATATGCAATTAAAGAATATGGCCACAGTCGGTTCAGCATTTGTTAAATGGACTTGGAATAGATTTTTAAAGAGGACCTATTCTTCTTTTTGCGGTGTTCCCTTTCCTCTAGTGTGTAATATAGGTTTGTGTGCATGTAAATAGTCTGAAGGCTCACATCCCAAAGTTCCCTCCGAAGTTTCTTGAATCATTTCAGAAGCTCCTTAAAATAGCACTTACATGATGAGGTATATTTCAATGTAAGCCTGTTCCCACAAAAATGTGCGCGTATGCAGGTATTTTAAACACGAGTAAACCCCTCAAATAGGCAATTCATTCCTTTATCATTGCCAGCACACAAGTATGCCTTTTCAACTGTTCCTGTGGTTACTTGTTCTCAATATCCGTCACATATTCGGTCTCTCTTTTAAACTGTCTTGATTGCTGGAACAGTGGAAAGACTCGCAAAAGTGTGTCTTATTCTGTTTTCTCCCTGCCTGGTCCATGCGGAAGAAAGAAAACGGGACGCCTTTGTACAAACATCACCCATAGTGCTGCTAGTATTAAAAAAAATAAGTTGACAGTTGGTGAGGTTTAGTCTGACGAATGTGTCATACATGTCTTGTGATAATTAGACAACAAGGTCGATTTTGCTATGAAAGCAGATAAAACAACTGTTATACATGTATCGGTCTGCTATTTCCACAACACATTTACAATGCCCTGACTGAGGCAAGACAACCAATAAGATGTGGGTAATACGGGTAAAAGTCTATCACATAAGCAATGACTACAGCCAAGAAATCAGTGTGATTAACGAGCATTTAAACTGTTACACTTTATCAATGCTTTGAGACCTTTGAGAATATGTTTTGGTGTGATTAGAAGTCCAGCAAAGCCCTCGAAGAAGCGGTGGAGGAAATTAAGATTTATTTTTGCAGACCCTGCAGGATCTGCTGCAAATACTTCCATCTCCAGGCCCTACCGTTGAGTAAATAATAAAATAAAATAAACAATATACCCCTTAACCACAGGCCCTTGGATGGAATTAGGCAGGATTCCCAGTGGAAGAAAGGAGAGCTGATTAAATGTCGCTTTACTAATTGAGAGAGACAACCTAATTTACGTTGAACCCCAGATCCCTTTCCTCCGCTGCATGACGGAAAGTAATTAATAAACTCTAATTATAAGTTATGATGGGAGGGCGTGGTTTATTTCACTACGTTACTTTGGGGTCTCTATTTCCGAATCGGTAAAGGAGGTTTACTCTACTTTTGGGAAAGAATGAGAAAAGGAGCTTCAGTTTGATGGCATTTAAACAGTCAATCCTACATAAACCTATTTGATTTATAAATAATGAATGAAAACTAAGTATTCCTAAATAAGCAATATGTCTTACAGTACAGAGTGTCAGGTACCTTATTGTCTGTAGCTGTGTTCAGGTGGCGCCATCTGCAGGATAGAAAGGGAACAACAACTATTCCTGCAGCAGAAATCCAGTGCAGGATCACCCTCTGTGAAACTGGAGGAGCAAATGAAAGGTGTTACACTTTCCAAAGGGAAAATGGTGAAAGTGACGTGTAAGAATATAAGAAGTTAGTTCAGAGAACATGCCATCATTATGACACACATGCAATATGAATCCAATTTATTTTTGTTTTACAATCAGGTGTTTTTTACTCTGCAAAACTCATTTGGGCGTGGTTTTTCCGATCAATTATACTTTAGAACAGTTATTATATTCTCGTATTATGGCAACAGAGTAGGGGGGGACTTCCACTGGCCGGCCGAATGCTGATTGGAGGATCGTGTTGCCAAGAGACTTTTTTCTATGTCTGCTTACCTACCAAAGAGAACCAAGTCTAAACCATGGTCTCTTCAGCTAGTCTTAACCAATCATAAATGGACTGTTCTAAATTGGTTTGAATCCTACTTAAAGGACAGAAAACAACTTTGTTTCTAT
This sequence comes from Notothenia coriiceps, assembly GCF_000735185.1. NCBI lineage: Eukaryota > Metazoa > Chordata > Actinopteri > Perciformes > Nototheniidae > Notothenia > Notothenia coriiceps. The sequence goes on along the minus strand of NW_011357810.1, from coordinate 723 downwards.
AGGTAAATACACATCTGAGTTGACAAATATGACACGTGGGGTTCCTCAAGGCTCCATCTTGGGGCCTCTTCTCTTTAACATCTACATGCTACCACTGGCTCAGATAATGAAAAACAACAAAATAAGTTACCATAGCTATGCGGATGACACCCAAATGTACGTAACCACTTCACCAGGAGACTATGCTCCAATTCAAACACTGAGTAAGTGCATTGAACAAATCAATGACTGGATGTGTCAGAACTTTCTCCAATTGAACAAAGATTAAACTGAGGTAATGGTTTTTGGAGCCAAGGCAGAGCGTATAAAAGTTAGCGCTGAGCTTCAGTCTGGAATGTTCAAAACAACAGATAAAGCCAGAAATCTAGGTGTAGTCATGGACTCTGACCTGAGTTTCAACAGTCACATTAAAACAGTTACTAAATCAGCTTACTATCACCTAAAGAACATATCTAGGATTAAAAGACTAATGTCACAGCAGGATTTGGAAAACCTTCTCCATGCTTTTATCTTCAGTAGACTCGACTACTGTAATGGTGTCTTCACAGGTCTCACTAAAAAATCTATTAGAAAGCTGCAGCTGATTCAGAACGCTGCTGCTCGAGTCCTCACTAACACTAAGAAAGTGGATCACATCACTCCTGTTCTGAAGTCTTTACACTGGCTTCCTGTGTGTCAAAGATATATTTCAAAAATATTGCTGCTGGTTTATAAAGCTTTGAG
>NW_011357809.1:0-4653 GCF_000735185.1 Notothenia coriiceps | reverse complement strand
AGGGAGGAGGAGGACAGGGAGTAGGATGGAGGAGGAGAGGGAGGAGGAGGAGAGGGAGGAGGACAGGGAGAAGCATGGAGGAGGAGAGGGAGAAGGATGGAGAAGGAGAGGGAGGAGGAGGAGAGAGGAGGAGGAGGACAGAGGAGGAGGAGGACAGAGGAGAAGGAGGACAGAGGAGGAGAGGGAGGAGGAGGACAGGGAGAAGGATGGAGGAGGAGAGGGAGAAGGATGGAGGAGGAGAGGGAGGAGGAGAGGGAAGAGGAGAGGGAGGAGGAGAGGGAGGAGGAGGAGAGAGGAGGAGAGGGAGAAGGATGGAGGAGGAGAGGGAGGAGGAGGAGAGGGAGGAGGAGGAGAGATGAGGAGAGGGAGGAGGAGATGGAGGAGGAGGAGAGAGGAGGAGGACAGAGGAGGAGGAGGAGGAGGACAGAGGAGGAGAGGGAGGAGGACAGGGAGGAGGAGGACAGGGAGTAGGATGGAGGAGGAGAGGGAGGAGGAGGAGAGGGAGGAGGAGGAGAGAGGAGGAGAGGGAGAAGGATGGAGGAGGAGATGGAGGAGGAGAGAGGAGGAGAGGGAGGAGGAGGAGAGAGGAGGAGAGGGAGGAGGAGAAGGAGGGGGAGAGAGGAGGAGAGGGAGGAGGAGGAGAGGGAAGAGGAGAGGGAGGAGGAGGAGAGAGGAGGAGAGAGGAGGAGAGGGAGAAGGGAGGAGGAGGAGAGGGAGAAGGGTGGAGGAGGAGAGGGAGGAGGAGGAGGGAGGAGGAGAGGGAGGAGGACAGAGGAGGAGAGGGAAGAGGAGAGGGAGGGTCCGGCCTGTTTCTCTCACACTCTCAGGTGAGTGCTGAACATGAACTCTCCACCACCAGCCTCTCACTTTGCTCTCTTGTCTCTCGGTCTCCATTCTTCCATTTCAACGTCTTAATCAAGTCCACTGCCGGATCATTTGGATGTCGCGAACTGTGTCTGTTGTTCGGTGGTAGACACGCATCGTACCCTCCAGGGAAAAAGGGTTTTATTTAGGGTTAAAAAAACATTTAGCAATTTAGACTTTTTTAAATTAAATTACATTTTTGAATGTTACAGTTTGTCCACTGTAGAGGACGTCAAGACCATTTTTGTTTGAAAAGACAGCCACAATTAACAGATAAACTATGAAACGTATTGACACAATAATACATTCACCTTTATTTAAAACATAAATAAGTAATTGATCTGGACATTGTGTTTATTTGGTCACTAAAAAACTAGTTTTGGTGAATCTTTCTAGATCTTCAGAGACTTTGTAGATTTTCAGAGACTTTGTAGTCAATGTAGTGGGAAAAGTACCTCATTGACTCCAGTCGGCACGGGCTGTAGGGTCATCTCAACGAGATGTATGGATGTGCTCTCCATTTGACCATGCTCATAGAAACAAAGCTTGCATTCCTGAGGCAATTCTAATTTTTCATGGCTCCACTTAAAATAAAAACAACAATAAGCCATGTCTTTCCAGCTCGTCCCTATCTGTCTCTCTGTCTGTATCTGTGCGCTCATGGAGCATCCTGCTTCTTCCCCCCTTCTTCTTGACCCTCTTCTATCCCAGGTGTGAAATCCTCATCTCTCTCATCATCTTAGAGCTCAACATCTGAATCTCCCTAATTATCTGGTACAGAAAATGTCTGCTTCCGTTCCGTCTCCTGCAACAATATTGAGTCATTAAGTCCATGAAGACGGTCCTGACGTCCACTAGAATGGACATTTATAAAACAGCTGTTATTTCATAAACAACAACATATGATTTTCATGTTAAAAATAGTAATTAATGAACAATATTGCACTTCTCCTCCTGCTTCTATTACATTTTGATTTGGTATGCCGGCCATTTTGGATCAAAAGAAAGAGGAATTTCCCAGCATGCAATTTTAACCAATGACTGAAAATTGGTACACAGGACGTCCTCTGTACGGGGCAGCAGAGACTGATACAGTAGCTCACAAGAGTAAAAGGAGATGCATGTTAACAAAATGTCCACTTCAGTGAAAATGTTTCAATGGGCTGGTTCCCAGGCTTTACCAGGCTTCCTGTGTGAGAACAGCAGTCTGCTGCTGCCTCTACAGGTGGAGAAGCTAAAAGCAAAAAGCTTGAAGAGGCAGAATAACAGGGCATTGCATCACAGACAGCTATCTAATGCAGCGAGAATCAATGCCATTACTTAAGCAGGAAACACAATTGAACAAGTCTCCTTTCACTGAAGCCACCGCTGACAACATATATCCTCTTTAGCAGAAGCATCAATATTTACTTCATAAAATAAAAACATATTTAAATAAAAGTCTTATATAATTTACTCACCAATAAGTTTTATTATTTGTACACAAAAGCCATCCTTCTTTCTTTCCCAAATAATGTTTTAAATGATTCCATTAGTTCACTCAAAGAGAAAGCTATAAGATGAAGAGAATAGATTATTGGAAATAATTGAATACATAAAGAAAAAATGTAGCGAGTGATTCTGATAGTGTTTAGGCCAGCAGAGAAGGCCTTGCCGGGCCTGACGTTCCTCCACTGGGTGGTGCAACCCTTTTTAACCTTCCTGTTTTAAATTTGATTGCTTCAAGGTCATGGTTATGATATCCTCTACAGTAGGCATTTGAACATATACAAAATTACAAATTTGTAAACACATGGTGTCCCGGTCAAAAATGGCCCCCTTAGGAAATGAATGGGTAACCTTAGATAATGTTCTTCCATCAGAGAGCACACACCTAAATCCATAACCTTGTACATTTTGGAATACATTTTCAGTGTCCATTCTTTGTATATTCCCTGCAGTTATTCATGTGGACCAGTAGTCTGCGACACAGTTTACAGCTTAAATTAACCTTAAATAATGTTTTTTTAGTTAATGTAGAGCAGTTAAAGCAGGTCAAATTTGACCTGGAACACCAAAGTAAGGTGGGAGAAACTACCACCACAGGAGGGTTGAATAACATGAGCTAATTTGATCCAGGATTTTTATTCACACACATATTTTCAAAAGTGAGATCTCAAAAACAAGTTTGATATTGGTAAATAAAAAAAATCAAGCATTACCAAGCCCAACAGACAACAGCAACGGCATTGAGTGGAAGTTCTTCCGGCAAAAAAGCCTGTCCACTTCTTTTGTCTCCAAACTTCTTGTACAGCAGTCACTGCTGCAGGACCCCCGGCTGCGTGAGGCAGAAACACAGAGAGGGGAAACAAAGAGAAAGACTCAGAGACAGCATGAGATGCTGATGAGAGTGGAGAGGTGTGCAAAGCCAAGCCCTTTTTTTCCATTTTGCTAAGCGGGATGCCAGGGGAGTGTGTGTGTCACTGTGTGGCCGGGGTGTGTTAAAGGAGCTGAGACTGAAAGGCTGTCGGCCTTCATGGAGTCGGACACCAAACAAACACCAGCAGGTGAGAGGAGGAAGAGATGCGATGGGGAAACAAAAGCCAAAGAGAGGGTCGCTGCCCCCCCCCCTGATTGAAATTTGTGACACCAGCAAAGGGTTCTGGAAGCTGTAAGACGCTGTTTGATGGGATATTACTGACAGAGAGGCGGCTGACAGTTGCCAGGTGGGGGTTCTTCTGGCCATGCCCCCCCCCCCCTCCTCTCAGGACTTTCAGACACTTTGTGTTCTTTTGTCAGGCTCAATAGGTGGCCATTCACTCTGAGCTGTGACAGCTCTCCGATACACAGTGAAAGGTGTAGATGGTGTTCCTGCCATTTCCCACAACGCTTTCTCATTTTGAATGTTGAAATGCACTTCACTCGACTCCCATCAGTCATCCCGGCTGACAGTGGAATGGAAGCAGCTGCTTTCTCCATGAGAAAGGTGAGAGAAATCTCACCATGTTCAGAGAGACAGCAGCCACACATTTCAGAGAATTTAAGTTGGCTTTTTAATTAAGTTTATATTTTCTTCTTTCTTCTCTCTTCTTAGTTCCTTTTTTGCTGATTTCTTTATTTTCCTTGGTTAATTCATCCATTATTCCCACATTGTTTTTTCTCTTTTAATTTTTCTGCCCTTTTCTTAAAAGAACGCGCTACATTTTTTATGTACATTTTTTATCTCTCCTTTTTCATTTTGTATTGCCTTTCAGTGCCCTTATCCCTTTTCTCCTCTTTCCCCTGGGGTTTAGTTTGTTAATTCATTTGTTGTTCTACTCTTTCTACTCTTCTAACTATTTTCTTAATCCCACCTTTTTCTGGTTTTCTTTTTATTGTGCGTTCCTTTTTCCTTACCGGACCATCTTAGATTTTTGCACTCTTTCTGTTCTCTGGGACCCATTTGTCCTTCCCTTGTTATTTTCTAACTTTTATACATAGCAATTTTAGTAGTCACTCTCTCCATTATTAATTTATTTTTATTTTCATCTCCCTTCCCTTTCGATCCCTTCTTTCTTTCTTTCTTTCTTTCTTTCCTTCCTTTGTCTCCATACAGCAGTGTTTGGTTCTTGTTGCTGCCCCCTGGGTTTCTGACGCTCTGGTCACATAAAAATGCTTATGTAACCCTGGATTATAATGCTGAACACAGCCCAGAGTAATGGCCATATAGTTCATTCATTCATTCACACACACACACACACACACACACACACACACACACACACACACACACACACACACACACACACACACACACACACACACACACTA
>NW_011357808.1:0-4805 GCF_000735185.1 Notothenia coriiceps | reverse complement strand
ACAGTTAAATATTATTTTTTTCCGTGAATGAATTGACCAATATGAAATATCGCTTAGCTTTTACACTTTAGCTCATCCCAGCTCGAATTTAAATATACACAGTAAATAGTTTCCCCTTATGAGTGTGATGAGATGATGAGCGTGTGTTCAGTGAAAGTCATTGATCCCAGCATCAGGCAGCAGATCTGCTCTCTACAGGGTCACCACTTTCCCAGATTCACACAGAGCTCAGTGAGTCTCTCTCCATCACCCCCCCAGTCCCCCACCCTGTTCCCCTGGGATTTGTCCCTTGGGGCAATAAGACTATTGAGTTGCTGCACTCCTTATTGCCAAACAGTGCTTTCTGATTGGCTGAGACTGTGAGAAAGTGCAGTCAGACCCAGACCCACACATTCATATGGAGATGTGGGACTATAAATAGGAGGGATGAAGCCAGCAGAGATCAGATTCTCTCTACAGAGACCTCTACAGCACAGAGATCAAGACATGGCACCTACAATCACTGCAGCAATGACCAACTCTCAGGAGCCTCACACTCTGACCCACAAGGTAAATTCAAGATTCAACAAGATTTCAATATTGTCCTTCAGATGTTGTCTTTGTTCATGTCAAATCTAAGCTCCAGAATAAGATTATTAATGACTTTCTTTTTCTTTCTGCAGCTCAGAAAGCCTCTGGTGGAGAAGTTACGCAGAGAGCGAATCAACAGCAGCATTGAGCAGATCAAGTCTCTCCTGGGTCCAGAGTTCCTCAAACAGCAGCCAGACTCCAAGCTGGAGAAAGCAGACATCCTGGAGATGACAGTTTGTGTCCTGAGACGACTGCAGCAGCAGAATGAAAAGCAGAGAAGACTGCTGAACCATGTCAACCAGATGCAGTGTTCCTCTGATAAGAACCTGAGAGGGGCTGACTTCTCTCTGCTGAGCTCCACAATCCAGACCAGCATCACCAAAGAGAAGAGTGCAGTCAACAGCGCCCCCTGGAGGCCGTGGTAGAGCCCTACAGACTGGAGTTACTACCAGACAAACTGAGATGACCATATTGTTCAAAGATTACTCTAAGTGAATTATTCTGAATTCTGAAATACTAAGAACTTGTTCTTTTGTTTGTACAGAAGGTTGGTTTTGTTGGTTTTCGTTATGCAAGATGACATTTCCTGAGGAAATGACAGTAACTATATCTTTCAATTTAAGAAAGAGAACATTCTCGTGCATGTTGCATGAACCAAATCTGATTGCATCTGCAATTATTATTATTATGTCTCACTGTACTTCATGTATTGGTGGCATAGATCAATGAGGAATTTAGTATCCTTTGTTTTGTTATTGATCATAATGATCAACAAATGTAGTGTCCTGTTTTATGGACACATTGTCATTGAATTTAACTAAGAAGAATAACTAAGAAGTGATCTGTTAAAAGATCCAAATGTTTCTTTTTTTTTAAAGGTTTGCTTAATGTAACACTTTTCCTGTGATACCTTTATGTCATGTGTGTTGTAAAACTTAGTACATGGAGATATTTTTGACCCCTTCATTGGTATTGAGGATTTTTGAATTGATCAAATCTATTTATTGTCATTCTTATGGATGAGTTGTCATGATGGAATTTACCTCACTTTCTGTGATTATCGAAAAATGTTCTGTTTCAAGAGCAATATGTTCATCCTTCTACAATTAAAAGTTTTGGTTAATGTTCCATTTTCACAATATTTTGTGACAATATCATTTACATTTGATCATTGATTATTAAGAAGAATGTGACCTGTTGTAAGGTTAGATTTTACTACATTTTCTTTGTTAACAAACAGGGAATGTTTTCCTGTCAAGTATTCGTGTGTCTTTTATAAAGACAGTTATTCCTCTACTCTCAGTGAGTATGGTGTATTGTAGAAATGTACAAGTTGTTGTTGTGATGTATCATCACCTCTCGTATAAGCTGTCATGTTTTATGTTGCTCATTGTGCCTTGTTGAATAAACAAACAACTCCAGTTCAATATGTTGCTCTTTAGAGTTATTTTCCTTTCACCTGCCCTCACTATGATGAGTAGAATGTTTCTTCTATCCTAGAGGTTGCTGGGGTGCGTTATGTTTGCGTAACGGTAATTTGGAGACGCCTGTTAACCTAACTTGCATGTCTTTAAGATGTGGGAGGAAGTCTTATCACTCACACAGGTAAAAGGAGGATAATCAAACGTGCCACATAAAAGCTCCAGCAGGTTCAAAGCTAGGATCCTCCTATGAGCAACAGTGGTATACACTGCACCATCATGATGCGGCTTCACTTACTGTAGCAGTTTACTGATAATCTATATGCACTACATTTTAAGTTATTTTATTCAGACTTCTCGTGAAATGAGGTCACTTACTGTATTTGCAATAAAGGGATTTATCAAGTAATCTAATTCTAATCTTATTAAAATAAAAAAGACAAAGCACATTCAAAAATATTTTTTAAAGCAAGACAATTTGGCTATAACTCTTAAAAGCTGATGTTTAAAAGTATAAGGTTAACACAAAAACGTACCCACTTTATAGAGATTAGACATTGTATTTAAAGTGATGCATAATGAGGCACACTTCTATTGTTCCTCCAGTGAAAGGACAGAGTGTGGGAAACCAGAGGAACCTCACTCACAGAGCCCTGTGGGACAAAAGATCTGTGCCCGATAGGAAGAGATTAAAGACACCCTGGCTCCCAGAAATGCTAAATTCCTAATGTGTTTAATTTCATAGATTAATATCTATGTTAACTTTTACAACATGATAAATACTGCTTGGCAAAGCCTTTGCACTAATACGGTTCTGTTAGTGAGCCTAATGAGTTAAATATCATAGATTAATGTTTTTAAGTTTTTCTACCATGATAAAAAAAAATGGCTGGCAATGCTGTTGTGCACATTAGTTAAGTCAGTTAGTTTAATTGTAAGACTACATAATTATGGGGAATTGCGATATAACTATGTGTTTTCTGGGTTACAATAGTCACTGGGAAACAGAACATTTTACATTTTTGAGACGACACAGGTCAGTCTTTGCAGACAACATATGACCACATCCAAGTATCAATTATTACCTCAATATATAATTTATATAAACAATACAGGATTTAAAAAATGTTGAATGACATACAATGTGAGATATCTGCAAACGCCCTAATAAAGCTTGTTTGACATATTGTGATCATTATTTGAATTGTACAGTGTAAAAAAATTGAATATAAATATAGGGAATGATTTAATGATCAAATGTTAAAAGTGGATAATCGAAATGTCGATGTGGATATACAGTACGGCTTAATTTTCTTTTGTAAATAGAGATTGTGTGGGAAAACTCAAGAGATCACAGTTTAGCATGATTATCATCCTTAACCCCACAAGCAGCAGATTATTCTCTAAAGGGATTTGGCACACTTCAGGAAACAGCTGCTTCAACCTCCACATGTGATGAGATGATGAGCGTGTGCTCAGTCAAAGTAATTGATCCCAGCATCAGGCAGCAGATCTGCTCTCTACAGGGTCACCACTTTCCCAGATTCACACAGAGCTCTGTGAGTCCTCCACCTGTTCCCCTGGGATCTAACCATTGCCCTCATTTCAATAAAACCATTGGGCGTGTGGCATCATTTATTGTGTCACTGAACTCTCTGATTGGCTGAGACACTGACAGCTGAACATGTTGTTCTCATCTTCTTAATTTTCATATTACTTTAATTGATAGGAGAATACCCCCCCATCGTTCCTTGATTTGAGAAATCATGATATAATTTAGAACATACAATATTTAGCAATAGAATACCTGTTTAGTGGGGAACTAAGATTGTTTAATTATAACATATGACATTCATTAATGCTATGTCACAACAAATTTAGTAAATACAGTCATCAAACTAAATAAAAGGAAGTATAATCAATGAGACCGTTGCCAACATTATTTTGGCAACATTTTAGTTTAAAGAGCTTAAAAAATTATGGACAATACTGTTCTTATTACGAAAATATACAGTATACTATTATTAATGGGAAATCATTTGTCATTCATGACAATATGCTTGTTGTATTGATCAATCGTGATTTATTACAACTTTCCATGCTCGCTTCCGATGTTGCACGACCACCCCGAAAAAGTGACGTCACGCCACGCATGCACGTCACGAGAATAATACACTACCTATATGGCTGATGTCGGACTCTGGAGACAAAATCGAGTGACAGTTAATAGACTCGGTGCACTTTCAAGAAGAGGTGGATTTTATTGAAGAGGATGCCGGTGTGGTGGAATCAGATCATGCGGGTGAGTCTAACGTGGTGGAACCATACCAGTTTGAGCCACAGTATTCAAGTAGCGGTAGAGATACAGACGGGAGCGAACATGGGGATGATGATCCTGGATTTGGCGGAGATCCGGTGCGGCAACAGAACACAGACTGGTATATACACATTTGACTATAATTCATAGAGATTCTCAATAAATAGTAGATCAATAATAATACATCGTAATGTAGCAGGCACACTTGGCTCAGGCAACAGAACACAGACTGGTATATACATTTGACTATAATTCATAGAGATTCTCAATAAATAGTAAATAAATAATAATAACTCTGCGGAAAAAAAACAGCTTAGATAAATGTAGTAGCTCAGGCTGTTGTAAATTGACCAGCCAGTAGATATTAGGCTGAAATGGTTGGCTGGAGAGGGGTTTTGGACACTTTAGCTGGCCAGGATGGGTGGTTTATCCATCTATCACCAGCTTATGTTTAATAATAGTATTAAATATACCATGCTGGAAGCTCACCAGGATTC
>NW_011357807.1:3234-10489 GCF_000735185.1 Notothenia coriiceps | reverse complement strand
CCGACTCTGAGCTGTCCGACTTCAGGCAAGCTTTTTGAGACCTCCCCCGGCTGCGATCGGCTATTCTCGTCTAATTTCGAGGAGAGCCGCAGCCCGTCTCAAACAAGCCTGGTCTTTTATGGATTTTTTGTCAAAGCACATATCCAAATATAATTTAAAACAATTGAACTTTTTCATACTTTTTCATATGTTGCTTTTGCACGTTATTAATTATTGCTTCTGAACTTCACAAAAAACTGGTGTCAAATCATTTTTGTTCTGTTCTTTGGGGATCTTGTGTTTTCTGCGATTTTATGCTTTGTTCTTATAATTGATGCAAACCTAATTTTCCAATTCAGAAAATAAAGTTGAACTTCACTACCAATAAGTGGTCATCATTTATTTTGTGTGTGTGCTGTTCTCAAGTCTACTAAACATTACTACTTAAAGGTTATGCGGAGAAGATAGCAGCAAAAGCTTGTGTTTTTTATTTGTTGACAAAGTCAAGGCAAGGCAAGGCAAGGCAAGGCAAGAACGCTGACCAGTCCCTGAATATCTGAGAGTTCTGGATGGTTCATAATTTAGCAGTAGGTCAGAAATGTATTTTGGGCCTAAACCATTCAAAGCTTTATAAACCAGCAGCAGTATTTTGATATCAATTATTTGACACACAGGAAGCCAGTGTAAAGATTTCAGAACAGGAGTGATGTGATCCACTTTTCACAGAGCAGCTTTGAAAAAATCTTGAAAATCTTGGAGCTGGGTGTGTCTGAAAGCTTGGGGATTTTTTGCGAGCAACGCGACCAACAACCAATCACATGAATCTCCCGCCCCGACATACAAAGCAATAGCAATGTTTAAACAAAGTAAACTGGATATAAAATCCCCAAACAGGGGAAAACCTACCAGTTTCACCCACTCTCTCTGCTACCTCCCTCCATAACTGGTAGGCGGCTACCTTCCGTTTGTATCCCGGTAAATAGTTACTGGTCGTAAAGAACCGGGTGATTTGCTACCGTAATTTCTCGTTTGGAATATGAGGAAATGAACTGCGGTATGTCTCTCCCAGTTTACACGTGGTTTGATTGGCTAGTGCTTGTACTGTCAGATTTGCATAAACGGGATTTGATTGAACCATTACAGTAGTCGAGTCTACTGAAGATATAAAAGCTGCAGCATGGACAAGTTTTTCCAAATCCTGCTCTGACATCAGTCTTTTAATCCTAGAAATATTGTTTAGGTGATAGTAGGCCGATTTAATGTGACTGTTGAAACTCAGGTCAGAGTCCATGACTACACCTAGATTTCTGGCTCTATCTGTTGTTTTGAACATTGCAGGCTGAAGCTCAGCGCTAACTTTTATACGTTCTGCTTTGGCTCCAAAAACCATTACCTCAGTTTTATCTTTGTTTAATTGGAGAAAGTTCTGACTGTATGGCACATTGTTGTTCTGATATGCTCATCCCAAATTCTATATTTTGCCAAACGTTGTCAAAAGACACAGCCAACAAGATGGTCTTCTTACAAAAAAAACATATGGAAGAAACCAATTGTGTTCAGTTTATACCCTATTATTTTCCAGTATTTTGCATGTAAGCTAAATGCTAAGTGGATCTTTTCTGACTAAATTAAACACAGGGAGAAAAAAAAAAAATAACCCGGGATTTGATAACCCGTAAATAAAACAATGGTTTAGCCTGTCTGCTATAAAAGACATGCTCCACCATTGCTAGCACATTATCTGGTTGCTACTGCGATTAGCTGTTTGCACTTATTGTGAGAGTTAATTCCGACAAATGTAAACAGCCAACTGCGCTAGAAACCAAAAGGATTTACTGGGGTTTCTTAGTTAAATGTTGTCTACATCCTTCTTTTCACCATTTCTAGAAGTTATTTAGCTGAGTCCAAGATTACAGCATCTGCCATACTAAAAAGCTAGCTACAAACCTTTCATTACTTGAAAACCAAAACATACTGTACATTTTCAGTGGTGTTCATTAGGCTCTCTGGAATTGTCTACAATGATAGCATCACAATAAAGAAATTAAACTAGGTGTAGCTTTTCATTCATTGGTTTCATTTCGCCTGTTCCCCAGTGCACTATGACCCTACCGTCAGTCTGAGCCAGCAATTGGCCTATGGAGCAGCAGATAGCAGCTGTTTGCTCATCTATTAGGTAAGAGGGGAAAGTCCATTCTCTGCCTCCCAAGTGTCTGTCCAAACCCTGTCTGGAAAAAGTAGGATTACAGGTCTTGCAAGGAAGATTTACAAACAAGGGCCTGTGTTAGCCTAAATGTTAAATTATCTACCAGGATAGGATTCATTCATTCGATTAGGGTTTTCGTGTGGCCAAATCTCTCTGTGTGTGTGTGTGTGTGTGTGTGTGTGTGTGTGTGTGTGTGTATGTGTGTGTGTGTGCGTGTGCGTGTGTGTGTGTGTTTTAAATGGTGAGTGGGTACCTGCTAGTCCTATGTCTGGCTTTGCTGCAGCAGGGGGGGAAAGCCAGGGCAGATCCCCCAGGCTGCATTAACCCTGAGGCGGTGAGGGTGGCGGAAGAGGCACTGGAGCAGATCAACCAGGACCGGACTAACGGATACATCCTGAGCCTTAACAGACTGTACGACCTCAACCAAACTCCTGAAAAGGTGAGGGTGAACATTCACATCTGCACACAAAAAGATTGTGTACAGGGATCAACACATGCAGAGATGAAACAGTAATGGTAGAAAGAAGGTAGACCAGCAACCTTAAAATAACAGGAAAACTATAAGTATTTGTATGTGTGTCTGTGTATGTGTGTGTGTTTGCAGGAGAAAGGTGTGTCACTGTACAAACTGACCATTGATGTCATGGAGACCAAATGGCACATCACCAGCAGGAAACCATGGAAACAATGTGAAGTTAGGGATATTGGTGATGTCCCTGTAAGTACCACACGGTGATGTCCTCAATCTGTCAGATCAACACATTGAGGGTTTTCTTTTTGTGAGGCACACCAAAACAAAGTAGCGATTCAATACTTAAATAAATAATTATGTATTTACTCATGGCCATTTCTACTGATCATAATTCCATTGTTCAACATAGATTTATACTGTTCAATTTCCCAAACTCACATTGGTTTCTCATTCAGCATCTCTGTAAAGTATGTGTATTCACTGGTATTCACTCTCTGCCCTAAACGCCTTGTTGGAGCTTGTGCCCCCCCCCTGTGAGCCCAGTGTGCTCTGATTGGTCGCTTGCTGCTCAGTGAGCTGGCTTACTGGTGTGGTTTCCGGGTCGGCGATACAGTGAGACAGCGCGAAACTCATCCTGAGCACACACAAACACTCACAGCCGAAGTAAAAACAATAAGTGTGGCTTGATATTGAGTAAGAAAAAGGTTTATAAACGCTGTGAGAATGGGTCTGCGAAGAGCATTTCTCCACGATCCCAACTCCTCTATTACCAACCAGGGAGCTCTATGCAAGTCAATGAGACTCCCTGTTAGTTGAACATGTAAGCTAAAGGTCCCCCCACTGCGTTTGATAGTGACGCCAAGGGATCCTGGTGTGTGAGGAGCTCCGCGGATTGGTCCATTTTGGTTCCCGGAAGAAACAAATGGAGAAAGAGAAATCTCCAACGAGGCGTTCTGGGGCAGCATAGACGTGTCTTTTCTGTGTTAGAGTTTTACTCGCTACAGGGCGTACTTTGAGAGTTTTTGACTCTGCAGACCGTTTACATGCATAAAAACCTTCATAACACACAAGGCGATGGGTAATAACCAGAAAAGCATGACATGGGACCTTTAACGACTATTACTTGAACTTGAGGAAACGCATCGTGATTTCTTGAAAGGACAAAAGTATTTTAAAAGATTCAGTGCCGAGAGAATCAATTTGCTCTTACAGTATGCTACAGCATTATGCAACCATAAATATTTTTTTAAATAACTTAATCTGTGACACATCGAAAATTATAGAAGTGACAAATTGAATGCTGTTAAATTCAACTAAGGATTCTGTCCAAAACCAAACTCAACCTGTAAACGGAAATACTTTCATTTTACAGGTACAAATATGAAGTGACAGTTGTTTATATTTATTTATGTATTATCTCCTTTACTTTGTTACAGGACCGTCAAATGTAACATATAGTAAAGGAGATAAGAGAGGAAGCATTAAGACTCCTTTCCTTACCATTACAAAAGTTTGAACAGCTTTTATCTTGGCTGACACTCTTGGGTCATCTATCTCAGTTAGAAACCTATGAAGCAAAAGAAAACAATTGTTCAATCGTAACCTCAACCTAAAAGCCTATCAAAAACTTAATCTGCTTTTCAAATATGATTTTAATACTTATGCCAGAGATATACTTTCTGTAAAACCTGCATTTGTTGCCTATGTTGACCTAACCAGTTTGGTTATACTGTATGTACTGTATGTATACAGCATCTATACTGAATCTGCTTTTGGGTGTTTCCTTTAGGTGTATGGAGAGTGTGAGCTATCTGCCACCTTTGACGTTGAAGTCAAACTTCAAAGCTACTCCTGTGCAATTCGTAAAGGTAGATCAACAGAAACATTAAGACTGATTAGGTATTTTGCCAGTTTATTTTGATAGTGCTTTCATTTTGTTATATAGTTTTAAGTTTAAGTTTTAATAATTGATGATACTGACATACATTGAAGTATTCTCTATATAGGTTGAATGGAGGTTAGTAACTGTACAAAGGGCCTGGGTTACATTCTCAACAAACACTTTCTCCACTTTTCATTGTTCTTTGACGTTTAGTTCCCCCCACTGCAGTGGTTAGTGTTTGTCCGGACTGTCCCACAGCGGACAACCCGAATGAGCCCGTCGTCAAGGAGACAGCCAATCTCTCCCTGCAGAGGTTCAATGAAGAGAGTAGCCTGGCCAACTACTTTACACTGGAGAACATTACAAGAGCTAGTTCACAGGTAAATAAAAACAACAACTAAATAATCAAGTTACTTATAATCAGGGATGAGTTTCGTAGTTATATGTGCAACTATTTTAACTGAGAAAGTTTAGAAATCTTGACTTAACTAACTTCCAATGTGTTAGTCTACTGCAAATAAACACGACGTTTATCTTCTGTTAACTTGGTTTATTTGATCAACGTGCACAACACCAATACAGCACCATTAACGAACAGAGGACCCCCCCGGCTCCTCGTCCACACAGACAGACTCACTGCGCATGCGTTTCACAGCTTCAAGAAGGCAACCTAGACTACCGTAAGGCCAGTAGTATAGACGCAAAGAGATTACATGTTAACAATCTCATTCTATCTTTTTAAAGAAATAAACAAAACAAAAAAATAACTTTACATTGCATTGGAATCATAAAACAAACATACCGTGACTTAAGATGCAAACGAATGTTTAAAATTCCCTGAGTATGTCAACATAAATACCAATACAAATACAAATAAAATACATAAAACAAAGGTGTTCTCAATGTTCCATTCTCAACAGACACTTCAACCCAGATCCCATTGTCCTTCCACTATGCTTTAAGAGCACAAGAGCCGAAGCTCCTTTTTTGGTAGAGACAGTCAGCGAGCTGAGATTTTGTGTCTTGACCAACGCACCTTTTGATCCTCTTGCTCTGTATGAGCTCCTTAATGCTACTGATTTCCAACCTGAGTCTCTTCTCTGTTGACTTGTTTTTGTGGACTTGAGCGCATCGAACAGAGAGTGGTTATCGGTCACACCAGAGTTACAGGGGGTGCATTCAGTTTCAGGGCATTTCCAGTAGTGAGCTCAGAAAATAGTGTGGCTGAGAAAAATTGCATTTGTTACCCCATCTGACATTGCAAGAGTTTCCCTGCAAGTGGTACTGCGAACCACTCGTTCTGATTTGTCTTTGAATGCCAACAGAGGGGGGAAAAGCTTCCCCTCTTTTCTGCCGCATAAGTGTTATACAAAATTACCTCCCTGTGTACCCTCCGTCTGGGACTGTTTCCAAATGAAGCATCACTGAAAACAAATATCTCAAGTTCAAAGCATCACTGTTTCCCAGATGTTGGAATCTGAGTGTCACTTTTTCAGGGACTTTAGCTTACGGATATCTTATTAGCATCATAGGAACAGACTGTCACTGTTGCCCCTTTTATATTAGAAGCCAAAACACATGAATCAAACATTACATCAGGCTTGTCTGTTTAGCAACCATAGGATCTGTCCTATTTTTGATCGTAACTTGCTTCTCTCTTCAGGTTTCGTTGAGGGTTCATTTTTCTGTGTGGCCCGACTTGCTTGTATGGGAATAGGCTCCAGGTTCTCGGATATAACATTTGTTGATTGTACCTGAACTTCACCGTTAACAGTTACCAAATCCATTCCTACCATAGGAGAACTTTTCATTGGCTCCTCACGCCCAACCTGAATGCAGACTGCAGTTGGGGGATCCACATTGATGAAGTTTGATGGAGCCTTGCCCAAAGAAAAATCAGTCTACATGACACGCAAGCACCCCAGTGAACCTTACATTTGCTCATCCCACCAGTAAAAAACTGCCGGATCCCACCTGTGACACTCTACCACCAGTACTCAGGTCATGATTTCCTTCACTTTGTTGTACACCAATTAGTGATGCATCTACAAGACCATATACCACATTTCTTTTAGTCCATACACATGTTGACCATCCTGCCTCTACGGGGGGCGATTATAAAATACCCTGGATAGCTCCATACCCGCAAGAATGCAGATTTGATTTCCATAGAATGGTATTCCCACTGGTTTGACATATCACTGATAACATAATCTAGTGAATCCTGTGGGCACATGGTGGGGATCTTTTGGTAACTCTTGAATATTCAGCTCTTCAAAACCTCTGGCAACCAGTCGGCTTTAGCACTATACCCTTGGGAGTGTCCTTAAGACTACCAACCCATCTGGTGGAAATGCATTTCTGCCCTGCAATCTTCAACTTCCTCAAATACAATTATATATACTGCCAGTTCTTTTTATTTCTCCTGTTTAGCTGCCATCAAATGAGATGTCTTTGGTACAAGTTACATCAGCTTTCTGTCTTCTGTTTCAATGTTGAGATTATCAACTGTGATATATCAATTGATATCGCTTTTGCCCATCACTACCATCATTCTCTAGAGTGTTTGCATGTTATACCAGGTTTTTATATTTCCCGTAGCCTTGCCTTGATTCCCTAAGGGACTCTTTGCTTAGATAGTATTGTCACCTCTGTTCATATATGTACAGTCTGTCCTGTTTTAAACTACACTGCAGAAGGGCAGGATTTATTATGG
>NW_011357807.1:0-3189 GCF_000735185.1 Notothenia coriiceps | reverse complement strand
ATCATGTGTGTAGTAAACTTAAAACATGTGTGTGTAGCAGTGGTGTAAAGTAACTAAGTATATATACTCAAATACTGTTATTAGGTACATGTTTTTCTACTTTATACAATTCTCCACTGCATTTCAGAAGGAAACATTGACACTGTTATGGCTACATTTATTTGATGTGCAGTACATAGGCAGATGTAATTTTAAACATTCAAAAAAGACACATTTCATCAGATGAAAGTAATGAACATATGAATGTATGAATAATTCTAATCCAATATTATGATGTATTTTATTCTGAAATGTGCAATATTGTATAATGAAGCTTGCATTATAGGCTAATGATTTGTAACGTTTCCCTAAGTAAGTTTGTGTGAATGTGTAAGCATCATGTCTTTGTGCGCTTTGTCAGTGGGTTGTTGGTCCAGCCTATTTTGTGGAGTTCACCATTGTGGAGACGGTGTGTTCAAAGACAACAGATGCCAGTGAATTAGGTCACTGTCCACCGATGGACTGTCAGTTTGCAGTGAGTCTCACACACACACTGTGACTAAATTCATGATGTGCTGTACTTGGACTCTATTGGAGTCCTGTCATGCTGCGACTGCAACTGTTCTTGATTTCTTCTCTCTCAGCATAGAGGCTTCTGTTTGGGCTCACACTTGGACCATGAGGAACAGTTTGAATTCAGAACCTCTGAGGGAAAGAAGAACAGCTCATTTAAGAACCGGAAGCCTGTCGACGTGACATGTGAGATCTACGAACCTCAGGTACCTGCTTTAACTGCAGTGATCCACATGTGGACAACATGACTTAGACGGGGCATAACAAATTAACTAATTCTTCTAACCCATTTGGCCTTTTTTTTGGCCTTTTGATTCATGAAAGTGTTTCTTAATGTTATAGATACAGAATCAGCGGGGTATGGTAATAGAGGGGTATGAAAAATCTGTTTGGTATTTTGAGCAAAGCACTTCAGAGACATTTTTTGTATAGATATGGCCCTATAGAGCTTTAAACTGTTTGAAATAGCAACCAAGTTATTGTCCAGTTATTGAGTCTATGGGGTCTCATCAACATTTTTGCCTATTATGTTCCTAAGAACAGTAGAAACTGAAATAGTAATCCATACTTTTCTCTGTCTCTGTTCTCCTCCCCTGTAGGCTGCCGTTGTGACAGAGCAGGCCCATGCAAAATTTGACGGTGTGCACGGTGGGCATCAGCACGACAACCATACACACCTGCACCCCCACGAGCACATGCATTCAATCACACCCAGCTCAGACGTCACTGTGTCCAGGCCCCGGGGCTCCTTTGGGACTGTCGTGGATCAGCCTGCTCCAATCAGATCTGCCCCAGCAGCCAGCTCCTGCCCCGGCCCCCACAGACACAATCTGGGCTTGGACAGACTCAAGCTCTGATTGTCTGGAACCTGTTGATCATTGATCAGTTGTAATGCTACATTTGCGCTACATGTTGTAATTAGTTAAGATAGACAATAAATTGTAAAATGGATGTAAAATATTGGAGAACAGTAAATAATCTGTGTAAATAATAATATTTGATTGATTCATTTATTTACATAGCAAGGAATCCATTTATCACATAATATGGGAACTATTTAGAAGATTATGCAAATACATGAATATATGGTGGGTTTTTTGTGGGGATTTTAAAAAATCTAACTTTTTACCTCTAAAAAACAGCTAATTGGTTGTGTCACAAGGGGAATTTCAAAAATATTTTCAATGGAGAATGCCTAAATATTAACAAAGAATGTGGCTGAAGTTGTAGCCCACAGCTTGCAACATTATATGCCCTGTTTACATCTCCCGTAGAATTATGGGTAAAGACAGTTCCAAAATCTAAAGCTTGATTAAAGTCCAACATTAAATAAAGATCGATACCAATGGCAAAAACATGTACGGTATATTCATTTTATAGTTTTTTTGTTTCATACCTTTCAAAAGTAAAAACTATGTTAAATTATAGGCTTTCTGACTCTATTAAGTTTTTTGCAGCAATTGCCCCCTCTATTGGTCAGCTGCCTCAGGAGCAGTTTGCTTCTTCTTCTTTTTTACATCCAAACACTGACTATCATCTCGTCATCTTTTTAATAATCAGAATCATTTAAGCACTGTGGAATGACCCCACATGCATATTGCTATGATTGGAATTGGAATTTAAAACCAACAACAATATTGTGTCTGAAAAGGTTGTTACAATATTTTCCAGCAAACAGAAAGGTCAATTAACATATGAACACTGAGATTAGTAATTATAGCCCAATATAATATAACCATAGCAAGGTAACACAGGGCCGTCCCTCCCTACAGGAAGATCACGCAGACTGCGCGGGCCTCGCCTCGCGGAGGGGGCCTCATGTTGCGTAGGGAACCTCATCTTGCGGAGGGGGCCTCAACTGAGCCGCAAATGTGGCGCACCTATGCGTTTACGAGGCGCAGTTAGTGTGGCGCGGCACGGTGTCGACTCCACTAGCACTCAAAAGTGCTGATTCTCAGTCTGTTACTTTAGATGAAAATAAGGAGCCACTCCCCACGTCCCTCTGAGAGATATTTGGTTGAAAAGAACACAATGGTGCTCTAGGAGGAGATTCAGGTGATAAGGTGGGCGGGGGTTACCTTGGTTGGTTATTGGCTAATGGTTACACAAGCCAAAAAATCTTTATGACATCATAAAGTGGCCAAAATCAGCTCATTTTCAGACAGGTTTTTATATAAATGGATAAGGACAAAAAGTGAGCGTTTTTTTTTTTCCTGAAACTTTCAGAATCTCTTTACACAGAGGGGACACATGTTGATGTATAACAGACAGGAAAATGTGGATTTTGCATAATAGGTCCCCTTTAAGGCTTTACTTATGAGCCACAATAATGTCACCTAATGTTATTGAGTTAAAATATAAATAGTGTGGCTTTCCAAGTTAACATCAATCAATCAATCAATCAATCAATGTTTATTTATATAGCCCAATATCACAAATGTTCCATTTGTCTCAGTGGACTTCACAGTTTGTACATAATCTGTCCTTAGACCCTCACATCGTACAAGGAAAAACTTCCAGAGAAAACCCACAGTTTAAAGGGAAAAATGGGAGAAACCTCAGGGAGAGCAACAGAGGAGGGATCCCTCTCCCAGGACGGACAGACATGCAATAGATGCCGTGTGTAAATTGAAAAGA
>NW_011357806.1:0-2570 GCF_000735185.1 Notothenia coriiceps | reverse complement strand
CTTCTTCTTCTCTTCTTCTTCTTCTTCTGCTTTGGGTTTACTGGCAGGCCGCAAACAACTTCACGGCATATACTGCCACCCGAAGTCCCCGGGCGGAAGTCCCCGGAGTTGGGGACTGGCTTCTGAAGCCTTCCGAGTAAATCGCCAGAAACGCCGACACCTCCTCATCTCCACCGCTTCCATGTTTTCTTTTGTGTTGCCATAAATTAGTCTCTCTCTGTATGTGCGCTGGGCTAATGCTAATAATGCTAATGCGAGGAAAATAAAATTGCGGCTTCACAAAACTTTTGGGGAGTTTTACGGGGCGTGGTTTACAATCCGCCCAGCCAATCAGAAATGGGAACCTTTTTCTCCCATGAGAGTACCTGCTCTCTAGCAGGGACTGAAAAGGGGGTGAAAAGGTTCTCATGAACTAAGTTCTAGTTCCGGATTTTTTTGGTGTGAACGCACATTTTTGGAACTATATCGGAACTATACTGGGAAAAGTACTCCGGTGTGAAAGCGCCTAAGGTGCCATCAGGAACCTGTGGTTGTATCTGTTTGTATTGAGTAAATGACAAAAATGGCTCCATACCAATAAATCACAATTCCCTGTTGAGATATTTTTAGGCAGGTTATAAGTCACTGGAACTGGCAGTGCAGTGGGAGACTTTGCTTATACCTCAAATTTAGAACTCATAGTGAATTAACTGCGATATTTTTTAAACTGCCAAATTAAGATTCATTTTTTTTTATATCTGAAACTCAAAGTAAATCATAGCCTACACCTAGAAATGTTGCTTTGTTTACTCCAATTCATTGTAGGAAAGGATGAATTCTTCCCCATAGACTGTTTTGGAACACCATGGTTACGGTCGAATAGCCTTTTTTTGCTTAGGAAAGTTCATAGCCCTGATGTACTGCATGATATAGGTTGTTTGAATTCTCCACATCATGATAGGACAGCAGCTTGAATACCTCCTTTTATGATCTCCCTAACATAGGATACACTGGACCATCCTTTACGAAAGGGAGGAAATAATGCTGTCCCACATTTACGTGCGGTTGCAATATTTGCTATTGCGCCGTCTACAGAAACAACCTATCGTCAAGCAGACAATCACCATTCTTATAAGTTACAGTGATTTTTTGTGTGATTACTTGTTGCGATGCATAAACATGCTTATATTTTTTTAACTTTCATCAATATGTTAAAACTAAATGTGAACAATGAACCTTACAAAGATAGCTTTAGAACGATCAAATAAAGTCAACAATTTAAAATGTTACTGAGTTGGATGGTGTTTATCATGTTTTTTTTTTTTAATTCAACCTGTTTGAATGTACTGTGATACTGTGATGTCTAGACCTAACAAGTTATGAATATATAGTATTATTTATTCAAATAGTTACATACAATCCTACTAATTGGGATTCATGTGAATTAATTTTAGTTTACAGGAAAGATAGGGTCGCTAGCAACCATGTATAAACCATGGTAAGGAAGATATATAATTTTCACTGTTGTCTAAGTTTATAAAGCCAGCATGAAACAACATCAGAGGAACGCATTCTAGATTTACTTAGAGTAGTCCATCCACAGAAAATTATTATTAGTAGTAGTAGTAGTAGTAGTAGTAGTAGTAACAGTAGCAGTAGTAGTAGTATTCTTTCCACAGCAGACATACATCCGCTGCATTACAAATAAATCGCCCAGTGCATTTCTCTAAACACCACAGTTGTTGTTGGTTAAGAAAAAGTGATTGGGGAAAATACATAGGATGGCTATTCAACCACAGTCTTAATGTTTCTATTATTTTAAAAGTGCAAGTGCTGTTCTTGTGAAGATCATTCTTTTGAATCGCTTCAGTCTGCTTCAAACTTGGACAAACAGATGGATGAACAGGTGAAGGAAAACTTTGTTTCACCAATGGTGCTGTGGCTTGGAATTTCCCTAATGGGCTTTTTTACATTCCAGCCACTCATTTTTCCATGCTCCACTCCAACCGCATGGGAATCTATTTCTAAATATTATGCAAAACCTGATAAGTTGCTGAAAGTCCACCTGCATTTAGTTGTACCTTTCCTATTAGTAGATGAGGATGTTTCCTCTTCTGTACTGCTACAGACGTTGCTTCTCCCCACTGCAATGTGATGCCTCCATACAGATGTAGCGATTCATTTCAGACAGTTTGAAACGCGAGGGCCGTGATTGGTACGTGATCTGCCCTCGCTCAAGGGAAAACCTCCAGCTTGACTTGAGACCGCTCCCATGATAGATAAATGTAATTATAATGAAGCCAGCTGTAATGGATCATTGATCCACCAGGGGGTGCAGTAGGGTTCCACACTGGAGCTCATGTGAAATAAAGTCAGATACAGTACGCTGGATGTACAGCGGAACTTTGTTAAGATCCATATGTGACGGATATCATACTCTGTGCTAAATAACAGACATGTAATCATTTACAAAACATCACCATGTTGTTATTTAACAAAATAATGTTGTTTAGTCGAAAAAAACGAACGGGAGGAAATGCAGCCCGGCTCTCGATTTTTAATCCTAATTTAATCATCATCTTCACCACGAT
>NW_011357805.1:0-11512 GCF_000735185.1 Notothenia coriiceps | reverse complement strand
CTAGTTAGGTGCTTTTTAAGTCCTGTGGGGGGTCACACATTGGATAATATATTGATTTCAAACCATGTCAGCATAAATTATTTTTGTGTAATACATAAACATCAGCTGATTGTTACTATTATGATCTGGACATGCAGAAGAGGCTAAAATGATCACAAAACATTGTGAACATTCATTTTCCATGTCTCTCTCCTTTCCATAACCTGCACTCTCTCTTCCATCTTCTTTAGTCTCTCTCTTCTTCCTGTTCATTACTCTCTCTGTCCTCTACTCTTTCTCTTTGTTCAATCTCTCCCTTCTTGTTCACTTTTTGCTCCTCCTCACTTGTCGCTCCTTCCAGTGAATTAAAAGCAATTCAGCAATTTCATTTCACTTGTTTGTTTGCATTATTTTTTGTTATTTAAATCTGTTTTGTTTGATTCTCAAAAGAGAACAAAGATGTAAGCAAAATTGTGTTTTATACAATTGTATGTTATTGTGACATCATAACTGCAATAGATGTATGTTGTTTTACAATTATGCCTATTGTCTATATTGTAAATGAAGACTAAGTTATAGATAGATAAATAGATGGGCTTATTAAGCCTACATTATTTTTGTGTGACTGTACCTTCAGTCTCTCTCTCTCTCTCTCTCTCTCTCTCTCTCTCTCTCTCTCTCTCTCTCTCTTACCAAAGCTGAGCTTCGACTGACGTAGTCTTTTCATTATATCTGATTCAGTGTAAAAAGAAAACAATACAATGTTATATCTCCATTGTTTTACTCAAATTGAAATGAAAGAAAAGCATTACAACGTTTGTTAAAAGGTAATCCTTCTGACATTGGATGAATGTAATTAACTTTAGCTCTCTAGCTAGTTTATTCACGCAATTTAAACCAAAGTATAGCCTATAGCTGCAATATAAGTTAGTGTGCATGTTGTCGGACGTCCACTGACTAACGTAGACCGTTCACACAGGATCTGCTGTCATATGATGTCCTGATGAACAGAAACACAAGCAGCCTGCTGGACTCAGATCTCTAGATACCTCATCACTCCTTCGCTGCTCCGGTACAAGTCCGGGCTGCGGAGGTTTGTTGATACATGTCGTCTTCTTATGTTTGCTTTAATCAAGGCTACGTAGTTATGCAGCGCCCCCATCGTCAGTAAATGGAAGTACTACAAAGATCCCCGTTTAGTGCAATTATTTCACAAGTTTTGTAAACACAGCTCAAAAAATATTACCGAGGTCCGGACCTCGGTGACCTCAATGGTAGATGGCTAAGGAGATTGTCTTATCATCTCCTCACTATGTGCAAAATTCAAAATGTCAGCTAATGTAAACAAACAACGGGGGCATTTAGAGCGGGGAGATTTAGAGCGGGGAGATTTAGAGCGGGGAGATTCTCCGCGGGCATTTAAACTCGTAGGCCTATACGTCAGATATTCTCCGCGGGCATTTAAACTCAAACTTCACTTAGCACTCCCCATAACCATGACGTGCGGTGCTACCTAGTTCGGCTGTCCAAATGTGCCGGTCAGTGGAATGACAAGGACTCTGCTTAAACCGTTACTAGCAAGAACAGATGAAAATGAAATGAAAATGAAATGAAAATGAAATGAAAATGAAATGAAAATGAAATGAAAATGAAATTAAAATGAAATTAAAATGAAATTAAACAGTCCTTCTCAGATCGAGTTCTTTTTAGATGCGACTTTAGAGTAGAGGGGAATTATTGAAACGGGATGTAGTGTTCCGCGGCATCCGCCGCTGCGAAATTGTGGGGCAGGGCTGTAAAGTGGGGGGGCCAATGACACCTTGGCCCCCCTACTTCCGGCGCCACTGCCCCCTTTCGGCCGGTCTTTTCTCTTTCAAATAAATGGAGAGAAATTAACTCGAACTAAGATTTTACAACTTTTCGGCCGCAATGATACCAGCGTATCTGCTGGTCAGCCACTCGTAAATGGTGACTCTTGGCTGACCCGACATCAAAATTAGTGATTGGTTTCCGGGCAGCTTGGAAGATGTCAGCTTGGCTATTGTGGAGGTGGTCAGCCACAGTAGCTCAGGTTCAGTTGAGCTTCAGGTTATTTATTGGACCCTTAGGTATATTTGGTTTGCTGACAAGGGATCCATTAAGACACACATTCTCAAACAACACAGACAACAGACTGTGAAATGGGCTGATTGGATGAACATTGCAGTTTTTTTTCTTTTTTCTTACCTTCAGAAGGTGGATCAGATCAGACAAGTTGCCAATAACACCATAAAGAAGCTCTTTATTAATGTTTCCATATTTTTCTTTATTTCACTAAGCATTTAAGTCTATTTGATTCTACTCTCTTTAAATCTTTGTTTAATTGATTGCCAACCGTGTGACCTGCAATAAAAAAACATAAAACATCCTATTTATCAGTTCTGACTTAAGTGTAATTCCTCAGATGTGGTACATGTAGTCTTGGTTACCAGATGCAAGCCACTTCTCTTTCCTTCATTGACTAGGAAGCTTTTCATGTCATGAGACTTCCACCAGGCTTTGGACTTCAATGGTCTTGTTTTGGATGTATCAATATTTTCTTATGTGTTCTTGTGGCTATACATAGGTGAGTGAACAGTGGACATCAAAGTCAGTGTGTATGTTTTCTTAACCCTTTCCCTTTGGTGGCAAGCATGTTGGAAAAGGTCCTATGGGACAGAGTGGGAATACTGGTTTCTTCTTCTGATACAGATTCAGCTTTGTGTTTGACTCAAGATGGCAAGGTTCACCTCATATCGACAATTTGATTTAACAAATCTTAAAAGCATTACTTTAATCAGTTCTTTAAGAACATGTCATATGGATGGCTTCGGGGCACATCCACCCCCTGCCCGCCCCCTGTCCCACACACAGGATCCGTTCCCCAGGGATTGCTTTAGATGAGAGGAAGCTGAATCAACATGGAGGCTTTGACTCCTGTCAGTCGGCTCCAGCAGGCCTCACACCAGAGGCAGAGGAGCAGGTGGAAAAACTTCTGAAGATCCTATGACTTCCAGCTCCCAGGAGGAAGTGACATGATGCCCCACAGAGGGACAGGGAGGGGGGTTTGGAGATGTGGATGTGTTAAACATGACTCCCGTAGTCTCGTTGGTCAACCTACACTGTCCGCTCTGTCTTTGATTATGTACAGACGAGATCAATGGCCATCCAATGAAGACTCAGCTTTATTGTCTTTGTTTTACAGCAAAGCCAGTGCAGTATTAAGACCATTCCCTACATTGCTTTATAAAATAGTTAATTAAGACGTCTGCTCTTTTGAGACAGTACAAAGCAGGACCCGAACTGTGATTATCAAAGCTTGACCAATTTATGAAATAGATACATTAGCCTCGTCCTTTTTATGAATACTTAAATGTATTCAATGCATGCTTTTCAAATCGAAAGAAAAACTTGATCATTCCAAATATACTACTAGATGATAACCTTTCTTCTGTCCGATGTGCAAGGAACCAGAGATAATA
The DNA here is from genome assembly GCF_000735185.1 of Notothenia coriiceps. Taxonomy (NCBI): domain Eukaryota; kingdom Metazoa; phylum Chordata; class Actinopteri; order Perciformes; family Nototheniidae; genus Notothenia; species Notothenia coriiceps. The sequence goes on along the minus strand of NW_011357805.1, from coordinate 8,033 downwards.
CAGAAAACAATATACTCAAGATTAATTTGAACTCTGCAAAAGTGAGCCCTAAAAGCCCTTCACTTCAACAGTGCAGCCTAAAGCTGTAAATTAGCTACTACTTCTACTGATTTATTTATTTTACAAAATACCAATTTTTTATAAAATTCTACTGGGAAAGATAAGAGATAAGGCTATATCTGTTGGAAGAGACTTGGATAAGCATGACAAGCAGACAGAGGAAAGACTACCAAGAAGGATGCACTAGAGTCCTGCTGAAGAGACATCTGCATCACGGACCGATGTGCAACAGGACAGTGTGTTCTCTGGCATTGCTTCAGCTAATTTGTCACCTTCATATTCTTTGCTTCCCAGCACATTGAGTACGTTTACAAGACGGCTTAATTACTGGTTTCGAAGAATCTCCAATTCCAAACCATCTCCTACATGTTTCTCTTAGCTCTATTACTAAACTCTTTACTCAATAAAAATATCTTTTATCAGTATACAGTATATTTTCTACATATGCATTATCTAGAGAAATTACTTTCTTTCTGTTGCCCAGCTGTCACAAGTGTCATGCATACAGCTGTATTTTGGATTGGTTTAACATAAGGCCTACTAGATCCATCCTCTTTAAGTGTCTGACAGGATGATAGGTGACAATGGCCAAAAATCTCATGAGGTCATTTTTTCTTTAGCGTATTTTGGTCTAGATTGCCCCACTATGAGGAACTATGAAAAGTACCAGATACCACCGACCAGTTGAATCCATACTCAAGCCCACGTCAACAGTTGTTATACATCTCAACTCTGTAGACATTTGTCTTCTGGCAAATTAATCAAATGCAGTTTACCTGTCAGTTTCCTGTTACGTTAGCTCTCTTTCAAGCTATCTAGTAAACGTTAGCTGTCTAATAAACAAGCTAGCTGGCGAACATTACTTATCTTTGGAAAAATCTAGCTAGCAAAACGTTATAGCTAAGGTTTGCTAGCAATCCAACTAGTTGGCTAGCAAATGTTAGCTAGCCTTTGTGACAGATTAGCTTGCAAAAACTGGCCAACTAGCTAACTATCACCAAACGGGTGGATCTCATAATTTAATTTATGATAATTATTTGGTGCGGTAAATTTACAGTGCGGACCTGTGTTACGCCAGCAGCTTTAAACATAGGCCTACATTCCCAAATATGAGTAAGTGGATAAACTAATCACACATTAGTAATATAATTGGTTAACTTCTGACCTAGGAAAGTTATGGCATAAAGCCAGCACTTACACTTTAAATGAAAGTTTAGCGAGGCAATGTCGAAGTGCCCGATGTCAAGCGAATAATTGTGTGAATAATATCTTCTGGCCTCTACAGGTATTTAATTAATTTCTTTAACAAAATAAAGCAGATGACAAATCACAAACGATCCCAACAATCACTTCTGTAATGGGTGATTCGATTCAAAGTGCAGACATGAAAAACAAAAAAACACATTCCCCAGGTGGAGAGACGTTTTATGTCTCACTCCAAGTTCACCATCAGATCTTCAATCTGAGCATCACGGGCAGTAAGACCCCTCTGGGGATTTGACTGGAGCACATGAGCACGATGGCCCCAGCAGATTCAGCTGTTCAACTGCTAGAAACAGTCTGACACAAAACATGTGACCCCACCGATGGAGGAACAGCTTACTGATGCAACTGAGGAAAACAAAGGCTCTCTAAATACAAATAAACCTCCTTAACATCTGCAGAAAGACCGAGGGGAGGCTCGGCGATGCTAACTGCTTCTGCCAGAGCCGCTGCGACCGTGCGGGGAACATGTGACTAGAGAGTAAATAAAGTGAACGGCATGAGGTGGGAATGCAGCGTGGGGTTTGGACCCCTCAGGCAGACGGATGCTCTGCCTCCACGGTAGAGGTCCGGCCTGTCAGGGGATTGGACATCCACAGCTGTGTTTTCACTGTGTTTTTTCCTGAGGACCACATGGGGAGGCTTCAATAACCAATAACTCCTTTTGAGACGACTGTCCTCAATCGCTGGCGCACGCACACAAAACACAGTCACAGATATATTATCCGAATCAGAACACCTTTATTCGTCCAACAGAGGAGACATTTACAATTGTTACAGCAGAGAGCCAAAGATAGCTTAATATATCTCAAGAAGCATGTATACAAAAATAGTAAAGCTAGAAAATACATAAATTACAAGATACTTTATTCAGTTAATGTATTATAATTCTATTTAAAATCTCCATCCGTTTGTATGACAAAGTTATTTCATAAACGACTAATAAGCTTAATGCCTTATAAATACACCATTACCAATTATATAAACTCGTCAATTAATCAATTTCTTTCCTAATTTATTGGGAGCAGGCTTATGTATTAAATGTAATCAAGCCTACGTATTTGAAATTCACAGGGACCAGGTTTATTTATTTGAAATCTATTAAACCTATTTGCTTCATTTTTTATTTACCGGTTTTCTGTCTTTAATATTAGAAATATTTTTTTATTTAAAACTCATTTGAACTGTTTACATCTACAATTCTCACTTAATCCAATACGTTTAAACTGCCTTATAATCAGTTTCTCCTTAAAAAATATTTAGATATTTTTTATTAATAAACCCATTGTATATTAAATGTATAACACTTATTTGTTCCTATTCCGCCACACATACTGTACAGCACTGTCTTACAAAAAATCAAAGTCAGGCCACCTTTTTTCACATTGTATTGCTTCAAAAAAGCACACAACAGCACTCAACCACAACAAATTGATTACTATTGCAAAATATATTTTTGCGTATTATAGGTAAAATAATCTATATTATAAACAAACCTTTCTGCAGCTATAAGGTAAAGTCCTTGAACAGTTCTTTGGAACTTAAGGAAGATTGGAAAACCAACAATTTTGTAATATGAAGCTAACATTGTAACATTACATGCAATACATAAAAATACCTTTAGGCCTATGAAGACAATTTTCAAGCAAAGGAACCACTTGTATTGGCCAATCACACAATACCTTGAGCTATTTTCAGTGATTGGATCTTTGGTGAAAGCTTTGCTGAATCCAGGTCCATTGGAATCTTTTTGGAACACTTCAAAGGTGCACTTGAGGTCCTTGGCGTAGCTGAAGTTAAGTGCATAAACCAGTCCAAGTAGCAGGACACATCCAAGTGTGACACTTTGTATTTCCACAAAAGGCTTCCACACATTCAAGTACAATGCCAATGTCTTTAGGTTTGTCTCCTTGAACGCCACCCTCTCACCGAATCATGTAGATGCTTATCGCTCAGCATCAGCAAATGTGCACTCCTGGAGGATAGACAGCACTTTGAATTGTGTCCCACGTGTAAAATGTATGAAAACAGACTCAATTGCTGTCTGACCAAATGTGAACGTTTAGTCATTTAAGGTTACAAAAATGATTAGCCCATCTCATAACTTTTTTATCAAATGACAACTCAACACTGTTATTGTTTAACATAACTGGCATTGACTAAACATTGACTTACAAGAGGTTGATTTTTGCTAAAGATATGTTCTTTAATATTGCTGCAGTCATGTTATAGGTTATAGGTGAAGACTGTCATGAACTTGGTTTTTGTGCTTAATGTCTTATTTTGAAATGTGTCTTCCCTGTGTGTTTTTACTTTTGTGTTTTCCCGCCTTTAATCGTTTGCCCTGATTCCTTCTACCTGTGTATGATCTCCTTGCTGCTCTTGTGTCTTTACCTTCCCTCTGCAGCTGTGTGTTGTTAATGTAATTAGTCCTGTCCATATATACCTGTCTTGCCCAGTGTTCTTTGTCAGTCCGTTGTCATCATATTCCCATGGATGTTTCTTACGGTTGATTCCCAAGTTTCTTACGTCTTCAAATGTTCCTGTCTCTTCCTGGTGTACTAAAAACTACGTTGCAACTTTGTTTTGTTTCTTTATTCCTTTTTATTTTCACCTCAGTCAGTGGAGCAACCCTATCCAGCTCCAGTCTGTCTGTGGTTTTTCCTCTCAGAAGGTTTGAACAGAACGTAAACTCTGCCTTTCAGGTTTCTTTATGTTTGCAGCTGGTTTGCCCTGACCTTTCCATTCGTGCTTAAGTGATTTGAAAATAACTTCTAGGGGGACCAGCTTGGCGAGCTTGGTGCAGAACTTCAACATCTCGATCTTAATGTACTGCCTCCATCCACAATACCCAATCCGAGTTCCTTTCTAATGCAAATATGGGTGGGTCCCTACCAAGGCCTCAGGTACTTCTTCAAACCGATCATCACTTAGACATGTTGTGTACTTCATAATTTCTTCTGCAAAGCCTTCAAGAATATCTGATCTGACTTTGGGAGTTAGAGGGGGGAGGGTCCATTTGCATTGAAATCATTAATTCCCTTTGGAGCAGTACCTCGGCAAAAAAAAAGAAGAAAAGTTGCCCAATACTTTTGTCTATATAGTGTATAGTGCAAAAAAACACACCGATTACAGGTCTACGTCTTCTCATTAAATAAAATGTTAACATGATATAATAATATTCCTTGGTTTACTAACCGTGAATGTGCATTCCATTGACAATTGTTCCTGCTGTGACAAAAAAGACAAAGCCATACAATATTGACATAGCCTTATGTTGTTATTTAGCATTTCATCCTCATCAGTGCAAGCTAAGTTGAGAGACCTTGCACTAGCGTCTTCCAGCATTTCAGAATGCCTGTGGTTGTTCCGAGATTTTTCAACTGATACCAGTACATGATCTGCGAAACATGATACATGATACATGATACATGATCTGCGAAAGTTAGATCCCGAATGATTTAAAATATGACACCGGAGCAGTGGGCCCGAATCTAGACTGCTGTTGAATTACGCGTTTAAGGAGACATGGGATGTTGAAATATATCTGCTGTAATGTTATTATTCTAGGATGGATTTCGTACTCGGGAAGGATGTTGGTATAGCATCCATCGAGACAATGATGGAGTCAACCGTTGAGGGTCGAGGTCTTGGAGCTGTATTTGAAACCAGTTGTCATCTTTTTCAATGGCTAGAATAATGAACATGACATGCCACATCTACGGTCATATTTGTAATCTTCTTCTCTAACTTAATGATCCCAGCTATTTATCATCAGATCTTCAATCCAACACCGTTGGTAGGAAATTGACTCCTGCGCTTAAAAGGCACATCCGCTATGCTTCTACTCAAAATCATATTTAATCATCATATATTGTCAAATTTAACCAACGTGGATTTAAAATGACTGCTCCAAGAAATAGATATTATTAAATGCCTGCTAACCTCATCTTTCTTCAAGGAGGTGTGTGTGTGTGTGTGTGTGTGTGTGTGTGTGTGTGTGTGTGTGTGTGTGTGTGTGTGTGTGTGTGTGTGGGGTGTAACGAAACAACGCGCAAGTGCTGCAGTTTGGCTCATTGTGCCACAGAGCTCTATTGCATCACATAACAGGAAGTAGATATAATAATCTTCATGGCCAATGGAGGTAGTTTTATTCAACAGCTGAGGGCAGCCTTTTCCAAATTTTGAAGGCTGTCATACTGAGTGAGAGTATAAGACTGAATGCAGTTTAGCTGCTGTAGCACAGTCCAGTTTCCAGTTGACTCCAATGAGTGAGGCCATAAATCTTTCTCAAATACAGTGTGGAAAAATGGCTAAATGTTATTGGCCGTGTTGTGACCCAAAGTGTTTAGGTTGCGTTGTACAGGGTGAAAGGGCAGCATCTGCAGCGAGCTACACTTGCCTGACTTTCCTTTCCTTCTCATCCATCTCCGAGCTGCCAGCAGTGCTCTGCTTTATTTGTTATTGTTGAAGACCGTCCAAAGATCTCTCTCACTAAGTATCCCCTCCACTCCCAAAGATTGATGCTCAAGTGAGAATGAAAACTCCTGTTTCCACCAGCTTCCCGCATCACTCTACGCAGAATGTAGACATTGAATTGGGCCTTCCTATGGTGACGGCGCAAACATGTTATTCACAACGAGAAAGAGCGTAAAGTCCTTCCTGTTCAGCTGGAATCAAGTAATTTCCTGGTACCACATAATGTAGATTTTTTTTTTTTTACACTGGATTGATACACACAGCTTGACTTTAAATCAATCAGAGCAATTGTAATGTTCCATTCTGCAACCACTTACTCACACATATTCAGGGTTGGGAAGGTTACTTAAAATGTAATCCATTACAATTACTAATGACCTGAAAATAAGGAATCAGTTATTTAATCTACCACAATAATAAAGTAATGTATCCTGATTACTTTCTGTTACTCTTGGATTACCTCAATATTTAATATGCAAACAAAGACGATGGACAATAAATACCAATAAGATTGCTTTTGAGTGACGAGCAGGCTCTGCTCAGATACAAAATGCTTCCATGATTAAACGCCATAATGATGATGTTCCAAACCACTTCAAGGATTATTTCTGAAACAGTATGGAGCTCAAATGCTTATTTTCCTGCGTGTTTACTAAAAGGTGAGTTTCTTTATTTTCTGCTTTTTTACACATAGGCCTACTCTCTCCAGTACAGGTTAGCTCTGAGTGTTAGCGTTGCTTGCTAATGTAAACAAAGACCATATTACGTCCAAAACGCATCGCATTGTTTCTGATAGGGCCGTGGGTGTAAAGCCAGCCCACATTTCAGATGTTACGTCATATCGGACGCAAATCTGGATCAGCTCCGTTGTAGCCCCGTTTTTAGAGATGTGGGTACGGAGGAAAAGAGTGGGTTTTGTTGTCTGACAATTTGTGAGGTCCCTGACACACTGGGGTCATATGTATTTATGTATAAAAGAATGCATTTTGCATGACAGGACACCTGAAAATGCGTTCTCTCCGGTTTTTCTGCATGAAAACCATGCCTTTCATTAGGCAAATTCAAAAATGAAGGATGCTGAAACAAGGGGGAAGGCTGGACATAATCGATCTCAAATTAAAATATCATTCTACTGCCTATTCTCTGGTAAGTGCTGCTGTGTCCAAGTCCAAGTGTTGCTTGTTTGAAGAGAGGATGCAAGGCCTCATGTCCTCCTTGTCCATGTTCAGAAATATTGGGCTGCTCACTTATCTCAGACCAACTGGTCTGTGGTCAGAACGGAGTGACTTGGAGGCTTCCTCTGCGAAACACAAAACGTAAGTAAAAAAGCAAGCAATGTTGCGTCCACTACTTTACTTTACTACTAAAATCTTTACAACCACTAGATGAATTATCAACTTGCTGAACTAATTTGTTAATCATGCTGGACATTATACCTACCAAACATCTGAATATGAACATTGGCATATTAGCATGCTAATAATAGTATAGCTGTAAAACATCCTCAAAGAGCCGCTAGCATGCTATAGGAGTCATAACATCAAGTCGTGTTGATCGATTCAAACATCAATAGCAACACAAATACGTGTGTGGTGTTGAAATTAAGAAATGCGTTACAAACTGCTAAGAGAAATCAGGAATTGTACTAACTGATGCTATAACACTGCGAGCACTATCTGTTCCCACAACTGAAACCTTGTCCACTCTCTCCTCCCCCCGTCAACACAACCCAGTCTCACGGCATTTCGTGTTACAGTCACAAAATGTAATCTATTGATTCGTGTTCACCAACACGATGTTCCCATTTTTCTCGTGTCACACAGAACGATTTTAAAAGCAATGTATTTCTATTGGTAGTATGTTTCGTGCCTGCACCACGTCTTTTTGTCCGGTCGGGTCTTGGAAGACCGGAAGCTGTGGGGTTCATAAAAACATTTTCTTACTCAATATCAAGCCACAATTATTGTTTTTATTTTAAATTGTATAATGTCTGACTTTTTTTGCCATCCGTGAGGATAAGAAATGGGGTTCAGCATATTGAAATCTGCATTTTAAAAATATTTTTTTCCTTCTAATTTGTTATTATTTTCTAAATAACACACTGTTATTTACTATTACTATTTACTATATTTACTATTAGTAAATAATGATGTTCAAAATAAAATAGTCCCTCCGTTGCCGTCTGCACAAAACATAGTACGAGGCGGTTGCTATGCAACAACACTAACAGC
>NW_011357804.1:0-1934 GCF_000735185.1 Notothenia coriiceps | reverse complement strand
GACAAGATAATCCAGGAAACCATTGGGTTTTAAACTCCCGACAAGGGCTCTTTTGGACAGTCGTCTTTTATTTTTCATTTTTATTTCATTTTTGAGTTGCCCGTTGCGCCTCAACTTGTTGATGCAAATTGAAATTGTATTTTTGTATGTCAAAGTTAAATGACAGTATGTACGTTTGGAATTCAGTGCAATTATTTTCAATAAAAACAAAGTATAAAAAAATAAAAACATCTATATTGATTCTGACTTCTACATCCAACTCACAGGTGTCTCATTGCTTTGAGAAAAAAGATTATTAATTTACCCCTTTTAGAATTGTAGATATAGTCATTTGTTCTGGGCATGTCATTTTCGAGCCTGAGACCTGAAAAACAAGCTTGGCGCTTAACAGGTTAAAGGTGGGGTAGGTAAGTTTGAGAAACCGGCTCGAGATAACTGGATGGCCTACCTGCCTGTCAGCCTTCCATCTGTGCACAAACTTATCTCGTGCCCTCATTGGTCATGTGCGCGTTTGTGTGTGTTGGAGGAGGGGCTCTGTAAAGAAGTGGCAGATTGTTTCCGGTTTTGTATTTTCAAATTCTAGCGCACTCGAGCTGGTTTCTCCAAAATTACCTACCCCACCTTTAACTTATAAACCTGTTGTGGCTACTCTGTCTTTACTCCAGTTTCACATTTTCCTCTGCTTCTTTTCTCCATCCTGTAGATTAGCAGTGTGGCTGCAGGGATTGCAGTGTCTGTCTCTAATGTTGGTCAAACATAACATTTCACCTGACGTTCGAAAGTTAATAAACACCTGAGTTTTTTATGGTTCATGGGGCAATTTTGCGGAATCTTCATAAGAAAGGAAGTTGTTACTCCAACATACATTGTCAGCTGGCCCAAAATGTAACGAGCAGTAAAGGATCCACACATCTTCATATTGATCCACAGCCAGGAAGCTGTTGTATATTGTAGATTTGTTCGTTGTTCTCGAGTCCAGGAGAAAGTTAAAAAGAGATAATGTAGTCCCGTAAAAGTTCAAATGGTGTACTTTAATGAAGTAACGTGATTTTGAAACAGACAGAGCAAATCAGCAACACAGCGGCATGTTCAGAGGAGGGAGAAGGAAGGGACGAGCAAACCCCGTGCTTTACGTGTAAGTCTGATTCCTGGCTCCTCCTCTCATTTAGTCCTCAAAAAAGGCTTTAGTTTTCGAGATACCCCTACCCGAGGTAGAACAAATGACAACAATGATTTTTCTTATATGTAGGGTCTCCCATTAATGAAATTGATTGTTTTCAAATTTTATTTTGGGGGAAAAATGTTTTTTGGGTTGTTCTTTAGAACTACCCCAATCCCTGAAAAAGAGCCAAATTAGACCAGGCCGAATATGGGAAAGGTGACTAAAAAGCCCATAACTTGAGAATGACAACTCTTTTCCTCTTCAGATTTGCTGAGGTATGAACTAGGTGGCTGTCCTACATCACCAAATAGTCAGACAATTATTTAACTAAAGAAATACTGAATTATAGTCCTGTAAATTTAGCTTTAGTTTAGACGGAAATTGTACTTTTTGGTGATAGGAACATAGGACTCAATCACTTTTCTCTCATTTATCAGAAAAACAGAAATCCCTAAAGAATACACCATTACTGAATTGTCTAGGGTGCTATTGAACACTAACCAGTAGTTGTATGGAAATATCTGGTACAGTTCTATTGCAAATTAGATTTCTTTAGACATAGGCCTACCTCTTCTCTGAGACAGTCAAATTCCGAATGGGGGGTGGCATAATAGCCTATAAATTAAGAATGCTCACTCTGATGGTGATTATATTTTGAGAGGGAAATACCAGGTGGCTGAACTACATCACCAAATAGTCAGAATAAGAGTAACCCAATACAATAAAGTGTATTAGTTCTAAATTGCAAGCCTCTAAAACATAGGTGTAAATT
>NW_011357803.1:0-2216 GCF_000735185.1 Notothenia coriiceps | reverse complement strand
CTTCCCTGAACCTCCCTTCACCCCAAAGTCAGCCTACTAGGAATGAATACATTTTATTGATAAGCTCAAAAGGACGTTTATCTCGTTTACTGCTGGGTGACCCAAGTCTCAAGGCCTGCAGGATGTATAGGAGATAAATCATTAATTCTACAAGACTTTAACTGCCTTATATCTGAAAATATATCTGGGAATTCCCCTGTTAATTGCAAGAACTATTGATAATTAACAGAGAGACCCTAGGGGCCTCTTCTTGGTGTCTGCTAGGCAGAAGTCACTCAATGCAGAAATCACAAGTTTAACAGTGACATTAAAATGAATATACCAGATTGAACTTTCCTGCCATAACATGTTACTTTAATCCTTCAAATAATTCAAATAATACTTCAGTGTTGAGCGCAGTGCCGTCTGCTTTTTGCAGTACAGTAACTAAAGTAGGACTAAGCATACCAGTAGTTTCTGTGGACCTGTCTGCCCGTTTTGTGAGTGCACTGCGCGTGTGTGCACTTGTGTGGCATTGTTTGGGATGACCTAATTAAAATAGCGTCCCCCCAGTAAAAAAATCCCCACTACACCACTGCCACTAACCATAGCATATCAGGTGCTGAGTTTCAGAACAGCCAATTCAACTGAATAAATGATACTGACTTATTCCACTGTGACTGTGTAGCACTCCCATGACTAGTGAGCTGGACGTCATGTCAAATCAGTAGATTTGCCTTGGAGAACAGTTGGGACAGGCCAGTGAAACGTAACCAGGTGGAAGGAGGTAAACATCTGTGTGCCTCCAGATATAATATACTTCAACCTCTTTAAGGCGTTTATAACTGCCAAGGGAGAGAATGACATTCAATATTGAGTGTGTTTGAACTCACAGCAACCTTCTACGTGACTTCTGTGCAGTTTCTGAGGAAGCGTCCTCCACACTGATCTCTTTATGTCTCTAAGTGTTTGCGTCGTCCTGAGAAGCAGACAGCTGGGAGTCACCGTGTCCTCTGAACACTGATCCTCACAGGTCTGCAAAGTGGGGGCTCATACATTTGGGATGATGGTTTGACTAAATAGTATTCCATCTCTTTATATTTGACTCACTTTGTTTTTGCTATGTTCAGTCTTTCAATATTACCTTTTAGTTTCCATTCGTGTGTGGTTAAAGAGGGATCCTTCTTATTTAAACAATTAATGTCTCAGTAGAATTCCACCAACAAAGTCATAATAATGAAATGTTGTATTGGACTGGGTCTGAATTTCTTTGCCTGTTCTCACTTAGAGAACTTGTTGACCCATTGCAGCACAGGATGGTCTTTCATACACACATAAACAGAGTACGTTGTTGTGGAACGTGTCTAATCACCAAATCAATGCATGAGTTAATGGCTATGATTGTCTCATTTGACGGTGATCATGTAGAGCATTATAAAGCCTGACCCTGCTGTTAATGTGCACTGTGTGAGTGCACTGTCTAGACCCTCCAGAAAAACGCGGGCAAAAATCCTTGATTATGCGGGCTAAATTCCTTGATTATTCGGGCTAAAATCCTTGATTATGCGATTAAACATGCAGGGTTTTTATGTGATTTTATGCGGTGAAATTGCGGGAAGTTGCGAAATATGCGGAAAGTTGCGAAATATAATAAATGCGGGAAAAAAGAATAACAATTTTTTTAAATATTGGGCTGTCTTATTTATTCTCTCTCACACACACTCCCGCCACTAACGTTAAACCCCTTTACTATTCAATTAAACACATTCAATGTTTATTTATTGTAAAAGCAATTGGGCTATTTCAATCTCACACACACACACACACACACACACGCACACACACACACACACTTCTCCGCCTCATTCTGTTTTCATTTACTCGTTCGTTATCTGACCAGCTTCAATCTTGTAGGCTACTCACTTCGTTTCTTGTAGCCCTCGAAAGGGTTTTGGAGGTTGATGCCTCGGTGAACGTGCGTTGTTTGGCTTTCTTGTCCGCTTTCTTGTTCATGTTTGAATGACTCAAAGTGGGTCGCCACCGTCGATTTTTTCTTATGCTCCAACACACAGTTGCACGGGGTGCAGAATAGTTTCCCCCCACTTTTTGCCCGGTCTTTAGTAGAAATGTTCGTCGGTAAATGAGATGGATTAGATATTTTCATTTTGGTGTTTTCTCTATCGTGTGAGCTCCACACGTTCACTCTATAAAGTGTTGTTTACATTCTGTGATGCGCG
>NW_011357802.1:152180-158295 GCF_000735185.1 Notothenia coriiceps | reverse complement strand
TCTTTTAAATACATGTAAGCAAAAAGCTTTTGGGGTATCTGATAAATATTAAGCCTGACAAAGTACATAACGTTAAATATATTGCATGGTTTGTTTTGGGACTTGACTATCAACTTTCCTGCAATGTTAACTATGTTGAAGCACTTATTTTAACCGATATTATACATATGTATTATACTCTTATAAGATGTATGTAGATAGAATAAGAAATGTGCAGAATATGACAGTTTAATGGTGGAGGTACACACATATTGATAGATGTCTTGTTGAGGAACCAATGACCCAAGTTTGTCATCATTGCATAACTACGCCGTGGTTGTGTATATGATATGTCAATAAACCTTTGGAAATCTTGAAAGGGATGTGCAAAATAGCCATTATATACAGTTGTTGATGAACGATTAGAGAATAACGAGTAATGAATATGCTTTATAATCTGCAGATAAATGTTTAGTCTTCTCAAGCACCAACTATCAAATATCTCGCCTGATTGTTGGCACTTGAAAATTACTTTCCCTGAATTTTACTCAGGTGTAACTAAAGTCTGATTTAAGGGTTGATTATATTTCAAATCATTAATCAGAATCTGCAAAGTAACTCAAATAAATGTAGTGAAGTAAAAATACCAGGTTAACCTTAAAGAAAGCCATCAGGATTATAAAAGACCCCCATCACCCCAGCCACAAACTGTTCTGTCTGCTGCCATCTGGCAGGCGGTACCTCAGCATCAGGATTAAAACCACCAGACTCAGGGACAGTTTCATCCCACAGGCCATAAGACTATTAAACACCTGAACTTTGAAACAACATTCACAACATTCATCTGGCTGCTACTTAGAAATTATTTGTCAAATATATCATATTCCAATCACTTGTATATAGACTCTTATTGCACTATTTCACTTTTTACTATTTTACTATTTTTCTTTTTGTATTTACTTGCACTATTTTTTCTGTGTATCCGTTTTATTGTGTTGCACTGTTTGAGGAGTCTGTGACCTAAGGGTCACAGGCTAGGACACGTTCGATTCCTGCTTTGGATAGTGTGCCGTCGATGGGTTTCATTCCATTTCAAAGTGCTGTTTGACGCTCGGTGTAAACTTCGCCCACTTCCACTCCAACATCCAATCACAGAGCTTGAGGACTAATCACAGGGTTTGTCAAGCAAAGTATATGGTGTAGTCCCAAACGATAGCCGAGGATTCTGGGTAGTGTAGTGTCTTTTGCAATCCTAAACTCCAAAAAAATATTTGTTTCTCCGAATCGAAGGGGAAAAATACAAAAGCATTGTACACAATTTAAACAAATCAATGTTGTGTATTAAGGATAATCTGGTGTTTTTTAGTCGATGAGTAGTGCAGATATCACTGTAAAATCAATCGACAGTAAGGAGAATACTTACTTCCGGGTGTAAAATCCTCCGTTATCCAATGGGAATGGACGCTCATTGCCTTTAAATGCCGCCGACATGGACCGATGCGGTGCTTCCATGAGCGTCAAATACCGCCGCCGATGGGAATACATTGCAATCAGTTGAAAGCTCTTTTCGTCCGTTTATGAAGCTGAAGGAGACTCGGCGCGTCACAACTGCATGCCATAGGACCCTGACCAAGCGTCGCTCCTGGACGTTCAGGGAGTGAGATTGTGTTGTTTTAGGGGATGAGCAATCAGCTGTGGAGCCACAGCTAGTAAGCTGTGGTACTCCCTGGTGGCCCACTCCGCCGCCAAACTCCCCATGAAAGGAAGTGTGGCCCATGGGGGGCTGACACAGAAAGGGCCAATTTTCTACTGAGGTCCCTGAACGCACCGTGGCATGCTCTCGTGGGAGCGCGCGCTCCGCCATAATGCAATCCTCACCTAAGAGGTTTCTCAATACTCAATTTCCCCTCCTCGACTCCTATCCTCGACTCCTATCCTCGAGACTTAGTCCCGCCCTCAGGAGATGCGAGCGGAGGACTGAGGAGGGGAAGCAGCAGGCAGTTCGAGAAATGAGAACTCCTCTCCTCTGAGCGGTAATTTTAAAGAGACGTCCATTAATGATGACAGGAGGCACAGCAGCCTCATGATGACTTATATATTTACTTTTAATTCATTGACAGTGCGGTATAATGAGACAATAACAGGCTACAGATGTGGACATATACACACTTATATTTATATAAATATATACAATTTCCGAATCAAACAAGTATGAGAGCTCTGTCATAATAACGTACACAATCAGAGACTGGATATATCCCCGGAGCTCTCTGGTGAGGTTGCTAATTGCTGCCGTCCTGAGGCGGGGGGGCGGGGGCGGCCTGCTGAGGGGAAATCAGAGAAACGCCCAACACACAGAGATTATTGGCCGCTGCTGCCATCTGTCTACCAAGCCAGCATATTCTGTCCAAATAATCCAGCATTTCTCTGTCACGCGGCAGCGGGGGCAGAGGCTTTTTCCCCTCCGCCCATCCAGCTGCCCGTGGAAGCCGATGGGCCGCCATGCTCTCATCAAGGGGGGGCATGCCTCCACACACCGTGTCTGAGCGTCCCTGCACCCTCAGGATACCTGCCATACCCTCGTCCTCAGTGGCTGTCGCCACGTCGCCTCCACAAACTGCCATATATCTGGCAACGGGGGTGAAACAAAGGCCGGCTGAGCCGGAGAAGCCGGGCCGTAAAACCCCTGACGGAGGCGGCTCACCGGCTTCGGCGGTAGTGGTGGGGGGAGTAGTAGCCCTACACGCTCCGCCGCGATGGTCATCACCGATGGGAAATCCTGACGTGCGGACTTGTGCGGTGACCCCTCCTGGGCGCCGGAACCGGAAGCACCCAACGTCGAGGATCCTTCGTCGTCTTCCTCCTCGACGAACGGAGCCGGCCGGCCCGCCGGGATGGCAAAAACGAATGGCACCTCCTCCAGGGGTGAAAGTGGTTTGAATTTCTTGCAGGTACTATAATGCTACCCCGATCTTCATTGGTTCAACACAAACTTCACATTTTGAATGCCTTTATGGGGTAGAAATTAGAAACACTTGACAATATGTATAGTCAATTATTTATTTTCAATTGTGCATACAACTTGTGTCAAAACTTAACAGACCATTAGCAAGGCATGTTGAGGGAGGTAAACTACACACTTTTCCACATTTTCCACAGAGGGCTGAAGTAGCTCTCCTCTTCTGTGTACCGGCGAGCCATGCAGCTTGTTGAGTGGGCTGCTCTTCTTCCTTTGCCCAGCCAGGTCTTCACATAAGGCAGTGGATCCCACTGTCTGCATGGTGGTCCCACAGAGCTGATGAAGAGGAGATTTGCTGCATTTTTTGTTGTAAGTTTGCTCCTATACTCAGTTATGATGTTGTTCATTGTGCTGAACCCCCGTTCACAGTCAGCATTGCTTGGAGACAGTGTGTCCACTGCCATGAGCAACTTCTTCATTTTGTTGGGAATGTTTCTTCCTCCACTGGCCTTGTATTCTGTGAATCCAAGATGGGCCTCTTGTTGGTTCACATGTAGGACATCACACAAAGCCCTCACCTAATTATCTCCAAATCGAGGATTGTCATTGTCCCAGTTGTCAGGGTTGAGGACTGCCGTTTGATTGATAAGGCTGTTATAAGCCTCTTTTCGGTTGGCTGCAACACTGGCCTGTGCTCTGTTTGCTGTGGTTGTGAAGAGTCTTTCTTTCATATTGTCTGCCACCGCTCGGATGAACTGAGCAGAGTCAATGATGCTCCAACTCTTAACTCCTCTCCCTTGAATTCCATCACTTCCTCTGCCTGACTGGCATCAACTGCATGTTGTCCTGGGTAGCGATTGAAACTTTTTATGCGTTTGACATACGTCGTCATGATGTCATGGGCCTTTGGGAGTGTGGTCTTCCTGTTCTGAAGAATTTCTGACAAGTTCTTAAGTTCAGTCAGAACATCTGCCATCAGTGCAAGACTTTTCAGGAAGTTGATGGAGCACAACTTAGAAAGCAGACCTTTGAATTTGGCCCTCTCTCTGCTGTCCCTTGTATCATCCTCTGATGCCTCACGGAAATGTTGTGCCAAGGCTGGATAAGACTGCCAAACTGCAGAGACTGCCCTCCATGAAGAAGCTACCCAGCGAACACTGAACACTTTTCCAATCCTCCTGAGGGCGATGTCCAGGTTGTGAGCACATTCACTCAGCTGCCGCATATTTTTTGGTAACTGGCTATATAATGAATATAGGCTGTCCATGAATGCCTGGAAGTCCTTTGTTCCCCCTGTCACATCCAGTGCCTGGTCAACATCAAGCTCCAGTCTGTGATTAAGGCAGTGCCATAGTATGATGCCTGGGAAGTCATCCTGGAGCAACTTCCCAACACCTGACTTCACTCCCAGCATGACACTGGCCCCATCACTGCAAAATCCAATGAGGATTTCTCTCAGCAACTCAACAGTGAAGCCATTTTTAAGCAAGCAACCCATAATCTGTTCCTTGATATGAGCAGCAGACATACTATCCAGCTCAACCAGGTCCAATGGAAAGGCAATGGGCTCCATGTCTCCATCAACACTAGCCTTCAGGAACACAATTAGTGTTGATTTGTGCCCAACACTGGTTGACTCATCAGCCAATACTGTGATTTTGCTCTTGGTCTCTATTATCTTTTTTAGAAGTTCCTTTTTCATCTGTGATGACACATGCTCAATTATGTCAACACAGACAGTTTTGCTATGCAAAGCACGCCCTAAATCAGCAGAATTTGCATGCTGCAGGTCAATCAGACTCTCAAAGTCTGTGAAAGGCTTGTTGTTCTTGGCCACATAATAGGCTGTCATGAATACCTTGGCAGTAGACTCAAACAGAGACTCCTGACTACTCACGTTCATGTTCAGAAGAATATCTTTATTTGCTGTCTGAAGAATCTTGACTGCTTCATTATGTGCTGCAGAGTTCTTGTGCTCACGGATTTTTTTGCGCAGTGATGAAAGCTGGACATCCCTTGATTGACCAGCTGGGATTATCTTTCCATCAGCCCACTGAATAGCAATATTAACACCACGGGATGCCATGACACCCAGATCCTTCACATCATGGCATGGGGTACAGCCTAGCCTTCCATTGTGAGCATACATCCATTCATTTTTCTGTTTGAACTGTTCATATTGTTCTTCTTTCCATATAGAAGGGTATGCAGTAGGGCTAGCATCACCTGTGGTGGCTTCTGAGGGACCTGCTGCCACTTCTTCTGGCTGAGTCTCCTCTTCCTCCCTCTGGGCCTCAACTGTTATAAATTAGAATAAAAATGTATAACTAAATTCAGCAGACAGTCAAAAATGTACAAGTCTCTGTCTTTCTTTGAATTTTCAGAATATTGGTTACATAAATTAAAATACTAATAAAATAAAATGTCTCAAAATGTATGCCACAATGTGCAGATTAAAATAGAAGATATCAAAGCAAAATATTTAATGTTAAAATAGTATGCTGTGTACATGTTGTGTTCTGAGTAAGATAGCCATTGACTATATAGAGCAGGGGTGCCCAACCTTTTTTGAACCAAGACGGCGGCGGTCGTTGACGGGGGGGATTATTAACTATAGTTATTTGACCACAATATTTGACCACAATTACGGTTTACTTTATTTTCAACTATATTCTTCTTCTTCTTCATATTACTACTACTATTATTATTATTATTGTTATTGTATATGTAATATTTTTCACTCCCTTCTCTTTTTCAAGTGAGGGTGCATAACATTCAACTGGGGGTGCAATGCACCCTTATGGACCCCCGTAGAACCGGGCCTGGAGGTGGCCAAACTATGGCCCGCGGGCCCGCGGGCCACATGCGGCCCGTTGATCTGTTTAATGCGGCCCGTCCAATATTGGTATAAATGAGCCAGGGTTCCCGCGCTGATCTTAAAAAGCCTTAAGTCCAAAATCCAACGATCCAATTTTTATTTATGTTATCCCCCACTGTCCACACGTCGCAGCTGCGCGTGGACGTCGCCCCGCGCGCGGGAGAATGAGATTAAAACAACCCTCAGCCCGAGATGAATCAAGACTAGGGGTGCACCGAATGGGAAATTCTTGGCCGAAACCGATACCGAAAATAGGAAACAGTTGGCCGAAAACCGAATGCCGAAAGGCTGAAAATGAT
>NW_011357802.1:132322-152135 GCF_000735185.1 Notothenia coriiceps | reverse complement strand
AAGGGTGGCTGCGGCAGTCTCTCCTTTGACCCCCCCTCCGTTGCTGTCCCCTCAAAGGGGGAAGTGGGGAAAACGGGATAAGGGGGTGGACTTGGGGACCACCCCCACCCCTGGGCTGTCTCCAATGATTCCACCACTGTTGGTTAATATTTGGGGAAGGAGAATTTTAAATGTTTTAGAAATGGAAAAAAAAATAATGAAAAACCAAAATTTAAAAAATACAAGCTCAGGGGGAGTCATGGGACGTGTTAGGGTTCCTAACAAAGTTAAACTCCGGGCCTCCATTGGATTTCATATCAAATTAGCGTGTTAAATTAAATTAAAGCTATCTATTGCTACTGGCATAATCTAAAAAAAAGAAATCATGGGAATGCCTTGTGGTAGGGGAAGTCCAGGCCAACACGAGTCCAGTTTGGTTTGTGTTGCGAGTGGTCTTTGGAACGCTCCCCACTAAACTCTAGGGGCTATGTAGTAAACTGTTAGGGCTAACTAGCTTGCATTTTATGGATCTTATCTAAAAGGTAAGAAAAAAGGTTGATAAACTCTGTAGAGGCAACAAATGGACTCTGCGGAGGCATTTCGACCACAATCAACTCGTCTAATTACAAGTTCGGGGAGCGTTATGGGCAAGTCAAGGGACACCATGCCCGTTGAAAACTGACTCTCAACTGGTACCCTGATGAGTAATAGAGTGACGGTGGAGGCCCTGGGACCGTCTAACATGTGACGGTTGTTCTAATCCTGGCCACCCTATTCAGGCCACCCCAAACACCCTCACCACAGCTGCCCAAGCATTGTAGAATCGCTAAGAAAAAATGTTTTAAGTAACCTTTCATCATTCATCAAGAACTGGTAACATTAAAGGGGGGTAGGTAATTTGAGAACCGGCTCAAGACTGAAACTGCTATCCTGCTCCAACATCCCTGATAGCTAATGGGTAATATGATGTGGCTACAAAAGGGAATTTCCATATAGTGTATATGGACGTCGCCGTGTCCGTTGTAAACTTTCTCGTTGTACTCCAGGCATGAGCGGGCCGGCTATAAAACAACTGATGCTACAGCAGTATACCTGATGCACCAACTTTTATCTCGTGACCTCATTGCGTCATGTGCGCGTTAGTGTGTGTTGGAGGACGGCCTCTGTAAGCAAGTGTCCATCTGATATTTTCCGGCTGTGTTTTCAAATTCATATGCTGTGCAATCCTTGGTCATATCTGTCAATCACACAGGCTGGTTCTTAATAAAGGGGATCATTGGCTGGGCTCACTTCGTCGGAGGATTCAGTTCAGTGTCATGTGAACTACCCAATGCAAGTGTGTGTGTGGCCGTCTTATTCCTCCGTTATATTAGCCAAGGCTTATCTAGACCTTTGCTTTGGTTAATGCGGCTTGCTGCTGCCATACAGGTTATGGGGCCCGAGAATGATTTTGTGAAAACGGATGGAATCTGTTGTGCTTTTGGACGGGAGGATGAGGAAACTATAATCATGATGTTGTGGGGAAACAAAAGTTTCTTGGAACCCACCTGCTTACAACGGAAAGCTACCATATTGAAAAGAGGGCCTGACAGCAGCGAGAGGACGCAGAAGGCATAGGCCCGCGGTAAAAGAAGCCGCAGGAAGACGCTGATAAAAATGAAGGAAGTCTTACGGCTTGAACCTTATTCAATTGTTGGACGGTACAGTTTGTCTCTGGGTCATGAGGGAGATGGGTGCAGCGAGAACGGATAGGAGAAAGGGCGTTGAAGATTCTGAGGGATCCCTCACTACGGGCCGGTGTTACAGGGAAAAAGCCGCTGTGTAATCAAAGGGCTTGTATTAAACAGAGGCTTACGTCTCTCCAGGAGATAAATGCGCTAATGAAGATCTGAGGATCACTACGAGGCACAGAAAACCGCGTGTGATCAGCTTTGATACAGAGCTACTCCAGATAGCAAAATTTCACAGACTATATTCACAGCAGACGCACACTGACGAGAATGCAGAAGAGTTTTGATGACCCGGTTATGATAGCTATGATTCTGAAGGGCTGGCCCAGCGTCATTAAAGCGTTTTCTATCCACACTACACAAAGTGATGAGAAGATCACCCTTCGCCCGAGTTCGAAAGACACCAAGGCTGAGAGAGCTACGAGAGCCACTGAAAAGTTTCAGGTGGGACTCAGCTTGATGGAAAGCGTGAATGAAAGTAACAGAGGCCAAAAGATCTTTGATGTTGAAGCTGCCGACCGTAACTCGCGCCAGAAAGGTCACATGGCCCACGAGGGCAAGGACTCGACGTGTCACGGGGAACAACAGAGCACAGTGGTGGCCGTTTTGCAGGAGTTCCACGCACACGAGAGATGCAAACTGCAGGCGGACGAGGACGACGATGAGGACAATGTTCGAAAACAGGCCATGGATGAAGGAGGACCACGGACCATCCAATCCCACACACATTCGCTTTCAAGGCCAGCGAACGACAGGTGGACAGCGACCCGGGCGATGGACTGAAGCAAAGAGGGCTTATGGTCGACACCGGTGCTACATCGCACATAGTGACTGACATGAACAAATTCAAAGACTTTGACGAGAGTTTCGAGCCACGAAAACATGTCCTGGAGTTGGCTGATGGAGTGAGGGCCTCTGGCATAGCGCTGAAGAGAGGTGCAGCCAAAGTTTGGCTGAAAGACAATACGGGTCGAGAGGTGGAGACGATGCTGACGGGGGCGCTGTACCGTCCCATCCTTTCCCCAAAGACATTTTTCTCGGGTCAAAGCAGCGACGACTAATGGAGGCCACGGTCGTATACACAAGAATGACAGAACAAAGCTCATTCACCGAGAACGGACAGACATTGAATATTAAGGTGTATGATAAATTGTTTATATTTAAACACAGTTAAAGATGAACATGTGATGAATGTCAAAGGTGTTATGATATCAAAACATGGCAACCGAAATTCTAGTGTCACTGAAAACAGAAGATGTGTTGAAATTGCAAAAAAGTCACAGAGGTATGAACAAATTAAAGGCAAAACTGATACATCTAATGACATGTGAAATGGTGCACAAAGTACAATTTGCTCAGAGCAGGAGGCAGAGAGCCAGATGAAAGGGCCAAGGCTGCACTGCAGCTTGTACACACAGATTTGTGCGCCATATATCCTACAAGCTACAAGATGGGTTCAAATACACATTAGCATTTCACTGATGACTATTCAGGAGCAGTTTTTGTTTATTTTTAAATCTAAGAGTGACACAGTCAAGGCTACTGAAGAAGTACATTGCTGACGTTTCACTCATGGAAAAATCAAATGCATTAGATCTGATAAGGGTACCCCCCCTGCGATACACTTCCGGCAATTCAGCATTGCTAAGTAAAATGCCATCAACATGACGTCAGCTCCTATTCACTCCCATCCCCAACAATGGGACAGCTGACGAGAAATTGGAGAACATATATTGAATGGCAAGAGCATGCAACTGTAACTACCCGACCCAAAAGAGTTGGGACATATGCAGTTATACGCTGCTGTCAGTTCGAAAAAGGTGTACAACAACGTGCAGACAGACTCCATACTAACATTGCAGGAAAGAAGCCTAACCTTCAAAAATAGAACATTGAAACAAAATTGAAAAGGCAAAGGTAACCCAAAGAGACAGGAAAATGAGACGAGATGGGATAACATTCAGACAAGGTGAACAGCCACAGTTGCTTTACCACATGGAAGCAGAAATTGCATTGGCAGCTCTACACAGGAAAGTGTTTATCCTGTGCAGTTATAAAAGAATGGACAGTGGAAACGAGACGCACCAGTGGACAATCTTTGAGGAACAACCAAGGGGCAATGCATATCAAGAGAATCCGTGGTCACAAAGGTGGTAAACATGGACCATCAAATGTCATTTTGTCGATCTGCAGTAGTGATGGAAACAAATCTGAAACTTCCCAACAGAGCGAGAAAGGGGTAGCTGATACTTTTAACCGAAGCCTGACAAAGCAATCCGCATTGAAAAGTCGTGACTTCACTTGTTTTCGGTTTGAAGGTTAAAATCAAAAAAAATTAAAAAAAGTGAAATGTACGTCAACAGGTTTTCGAAAAAGACAAAGTGGGGTGTTGAACTGTTGGGAACAATTTCATCTCCGGAATGCCTTTATGCCTGACGCTTCTGTCAACGTCAACAACACACGGTAATAAAGGGGATCATGCGCTTGCTCACTTTTGTGGAGGGGATCAGCAGTGTCATGTGAACTACAATGCAAGTGGGTGGCGTCTTTTATTCCTCCGAGTAAGTCCAAGCTATCTAGACATTGCCGGTAATGCTGCGCGCCACAATAATATTCAAGTCCTGGCAGTCATGTCCTTTTTACCAAACAGAAGGTGTGTCTTATCCATACGCCAAAGAATATGTTGTCAGTCAGTCCTGACATTACATTACATTTTACATACATGCAGTTACTGACGCTTTAGCCAACGAATTACAATAAGTACTCAGAGGCATGCCCATTGGTCACAAATATGGTGTGGAGGAGGTGTCTAATTTTTGATTCTGTTTCGAGAAAAGACACTGGCGGATGGGGAGAACTTCTTTGGAGAGAGCCGGAGAGAGAGAGGGGGTTCCCTGGTATGCTGCTCGCTCGGTAAGCCTTCAGTCCCCCTCAGAGCCTGGTTAATAGCCTCTCGGTAAGGTTCTCAGACTTGACAAATACTNCTATTTTAATTACCTCTCAAACTTTTGAACTGTTGTGAACAATTCATCTCTTGAATGCTCTTATGCTGACGTCATATCTGTCAA
The DNA here is from genome assembly GCF_000735185.1 of Notothenia coriiceps. Classification (NCBI taxonomy): domain Eukaryota; kingdom Metazoa; phylum Chordata; class Actinopteri; order Perciformes; family Nototheniidae; genus Notothenia; species Notothenia coriiceps. The sequence continues at coordinate 147,358 of NW_011357802.1, read as the reverse complement.
TCACACAGCTGGTTCTAATAAGAACCAGCTGTGTGATTGACAGATATGACGTCAGCATAAGAGCATTCAAGAGATGAATTGTTCACAACAGTTCAAAAGTTTGAGAGGTAATTAAAATAGCTACGGGTGAGGATCTAACTTGAAGTGTGTGTTTTGCTCCGCTCATCGCTCCATCACAGCCGGCGGAGCTGCCTTCAGGTGATCATGAAGAGCTGCGTGTCTCCTCTCCTGTCCGATTAGACTTCACTCGCGTTTATGTCCATACTCCAGATCAAACAAATCTAGCTGGAAGCTCCTGCTGGGTCCTGCGAGAGACCGGGACCATTATTGTCCTTGTGTGGCTGCAGCCTTAGGCTCATGCTGGTAAGTGGCCCATCGAAATGAATGCAAGAAAGCAGAATAATTGTTTTAATAATACAGGTATCTCTTTAGAAAAGCACATCAGCATTATCAGCCTGTTCAGTCCTGTTTCCCAAGTTGTTTTAACTCCAGTTCCTCTTGAAATGTGAGATGACCTGTTACGGTAAAAGTTACATTACATTACATGTTACATTACATGTTACTTGTTAGATGCTTTTATCCAAAGCGACTTACATACTCAATACTGTGGACAATCCCCACAGGAGCAATTTGGGGTTCTAGTAGAACACCAGCAGGATATCCACCCTTTATACTTGATTTAACATGCTTACCTGAGGGTTCAAAGCGTTTAATACCATTATTGAATACGATATCTTTGGAATGCATTAAGGGACTCAAAGATCATATTTAGGTGGTGAAAGGTAAATGCCACTGTAACCTCAAAGCGGTTTTGGAAATGACTCACAAATGAGTTCAGACATCTTTTTGTCTAAATTTCATCTTACAGCGTATCAAATAAAATCATCAATGTACATTTCCTTCATTTTAACAATATGTATTATCAATATTCTAAGTAGGATATCTTTAACATAAAGTTACATGCAACTTGTATTGTGCTTTTATGCTTAACATATTTTTCAACCAGACAGCAACTTCTTAATAATAATAAAGTGGTTATGTTGGAAAAGTGCAGACAAACCATCATAATCATGCACATGTGTTGGTGCTCATTGGTGAACACATTACTTGGTTTTGATAATGTTCGTAAGAGATACAGCTGACGTAGAGGCCAATCCAAATATGGTCAAGGTGTGTAATGCTTTATCGGTTAGACTAGCCAGAGCGTAGCAGGTTAGTTTCATAAAACTCATCTCTTTCACATCATTCCTATAGAGTTGTTCTCTCTAACAAACTGTTTAATGAGGGTGAACAATCCATTTTGATTGGCTTAATTATTGGAGCTATTAACTGGATTACCTGCGCTCTATATTTGGCCCAATAGACTGGATTCATCTTCTTATTATAGACACATGCATTTCCAAACATTTGGTCTACCTATGCTGTTAAATGTATTATCTTTTCGATTTACATACAGCATCTATTGCACGTCTGTCCGCCTGGGAGAGGGATCCCTCCTCTGTTGCTCTCCCTGAGGTTTCTCCCATATTCCCCTTTAAACTCTGGAAGTTTTTCCTTTTACGATGTGAGGGTCAAAGGACAGAGGGTGTCGTATCGTATTGTCATACTGATATTCTGTACAAACTGAAGTCCACTGAGACAATTGTAACATTTGTGATATTGGGCTATATAAATACACATTGATTGATTGATTGATTGATTGATTGATTGATTGATAGACATACACTTTACGGAACTGAAAAAAGCTATCAGAGAGATTTTAGCAAACCAGTCTGTCCAAGAGTCAGGATATGAGTTAAACCCCTGTGTAAACTTTGTTTGCATCTTTACTGTGCTGTAATGCTAGTGTAAGAACAAGCAGGAGAAAAATCAGGCAAGTATCCCACAGAATGAAAGGACATCCCGAGCCTTTCATATCGGCCTCTTTTTTATCTGTGTGTTCTTGTTTCTATCTCTTTTGTCACACACAAGCGAAACTAATCCCATCTTAAGCCCTTTTCCATCCCTACCATTTTCTTTCCTTTTAGATGAAGCTTCCCCTCTCATTGCATCTTCCCAAGTTGAGAAACTGCAGCAAAGAAATTGTCCCAACTCCTAGTTCTTACAATCTCTTGCCTGACCGCATTCGATTTTAATTTGCAGCAACCCAAGCAGAGTAATTGGCCAAATTGATAAAAGATTATAACTCAATTTCCCTATTTACTAAATAATTCCTACAGTATTGGGAAGTTTGTCAGATGCTACAGACTGAGACCTCATTATGCCCTGACACAGTGTAGCCACAGGCGTCCACTGACTTCCATGGTGTTTTCCTGGGGAAGCCTGTGAGCCCCCTGTCTGCCCTGCCAAAGATGTGAGCCACATGACCCTGTCCTGTGCCACTGATCTGAGGGAGTCGACTGGCCTGGTGTCCCAGCGTCCTCTGAGCATACAGGTCAGATGGGCATGCATACGCCATTTCCCGCCTGGACAAACTGATAAGCAGTAAAGGGGATTATTTCCCCTCGCCTGCCTTTTCACACATATCCTGTACTGCTACACCCTTATGCTCTGATTCCATAGTGCCTCACTCCTATCAGGACGCGTGCTGTAATATGGACAAGGCTAATACCTGTTATTCTATGGGGAGCTCTTATTTTGAATGCCGCATCGCTAGGATTTCTCCGCGTTTTCAATTAGACGCTCTGAGGCTCTCCGCAGCCTGTGGCTATGTAATCTCTTGGAGAAGGCAGATAGTCTGCGGGACACTGCTCACAACACAATTCAAAGTCTAGTTGACTCTAGTCGTGCCGAGCAGGTGTGTTAACATCAGGTCCAGACCTCACTGGGCTATGATACTGTCTCATACAGCAGATTCCTCATTACACCCATCTTTTCATTCATTCATTTAATCCCACAGTTGCATGCTCTTAGTATCACACAACACATTCCGATCATAAATCATACAAAATCAGATCTTAATGTATGTATATGTTCAAATTAAAGATCAAATTATAATCAAGAAATTAAAAAAGATTAGATTACCAAGGTTCACTAGGAATCCTCAATACTGCCCCCTAATTAGTGGAATGCTGTTTACTTCGAACCTTTATATCTTCTTCTTCTTACTTCAACCAATATTTTAGCGTTCGATAACTTCAGCCTACTTTCAGCTACAGAAACCATTCAAATATCAAAAATATTCAGCCTTTTCAGCAAATGTTTTCAAAATATTTTATACTTTTTGAAATATTCAGCTTTGTAAACTCTTTTTTTTAACATGTAACTCAATGGGAGGAACCTTCAAATCCTCTTTTACCTACACCTTGCGCCAGATGCTTCTCCTTCCACATACTTTCAGCGAGAGACTTAATTCCAACTTTAAAATGATCACAAGACCAAAAGTCAAAAGTTTGCAGTTAAAATATTCTGATGCTTTTCAAAGCGTTTTTACTTTATTTTCTCTTCTTAATACAAATTCATTCACTACTAATTACATTTAATATCTAACTCCTTCAGCCTACTTTCAGCTACAGAAACCATTCAACTATTAACTTATTCAGCTATTTCAGGACATTGAGGCTATACATTTTGTTGTTTATACCTTTTTTATACCTTTTCTTTTCAATATTAAGCTTCTTCACTATTTTTCCTACTCTTCCAGTTTAACATTTCACTTTAAGTTTCCAACAAAGTCNAGAACAAATAGGAAAGGACTCTCCTTTCACAGCACATCTCCATGGAAACCTTTGATCTCTGGGCTCACTTAAACAGGTGTTTGATAACGTTGTCACCATGGTAACCTTGATCTCTGGGCTTACACACACAGGTGTTTGTAAACATTCATTCACTACTACTTACATTTAATATCTATCTCATTCAGCCTACTTTCAGCTGCAGAAACCATTCAACTATTGACTTATTAAGCTATTTCAGGACATTGAGGCTGTTTGGACATGTTGTTGTTTATACCTTTTTTTAAACCTTTTCTTTTCAATATTAAGCTTCTTCACTATTTTTCCTACTCTTCCAGTTTAACATTTCACTTTCAAGTTTCCAACAAAGTCATTGCAATGCATTTGAGCTGTAACTATTTTGATTCAAATCATTTCACTTTTCTGCATTTTCTGCTAAATTCAGCCACAAATGTTCACAGTTTACAGCACTCGCACGCATTTTCTGCAGGAAATGCATTTTATAGTTAGTGCGAATGCTGTTTACTGAATGCACTGAACTTGTCATTCTGCTTCCTGCCTTTGAAGTATCATGTATCTCTGCAGATGGTAACCACAGGCAGGGTCTCTGCAGAAACGTCCCAGAAGTAAACTGCTACTGAAACAAAGATGCCTATACTTTTCCTCTATGCCTCTTACGTACTGCTGGTTTACATGTTAAAATGTTCTAGGCCCTCATAGCAAGCATTATGGATCGACTATGGCTGCTGTATCAGTTAAAGTGTTCATGTGTTATCAGCTGGTGGATTGTCATCATCCTGCAATAGTCTCTGGTTTCAACTCCTATACTAAACTCTACACTCGCAACTCCATCCCACTTAGTTTTACTTAAATTTAAGTGACAACTATAGCTTGTTACTCTACTGATTATATTTTATTTTACTTGTTAATATTGTAATACAGTATATTAAACCAACAACAGTATATAAAAGCAGGTCAATTAGCTACACGTCAACATTAAAATGCTGCGTACACATTATGATTACACTATAAAAATCCAGTAATAAAATAAATGCCTTTACCACTAATGGTGACACTTATTATAATATAAGTTTAAAAGTATTGAGGGTCTGGAAAACATTTCATTTTCTCTTCACATTTTTTCTCAGAGTTTTTGTTGGAAATAATCTGTTAAACTGACAGATGGAGGTTTCAAGGCAACACAATTAAACTGGTATATTTATTGTTGTTTCATCTCATACCTAATAATGTAATCAGTGATTCAATCACTTTACTGTGCCCAGTCACCCCCATTTAAAAATAATTTGAGATGTCATGAAAAGTTGATTTGACAATAGTTAAATGTTTAGTGTTCAGCGTATGGATACAGATGCTGAGCATCAGGCACATTAAGAATGTGCTATGCAGCTCAAACCACCTCTCGCTACTTCATTTCCTCTGCTCATGTTGTGGTTGACAGACAATGAGCGCTTTTCCTGGTGACAATATAGACGGGCAGGGGGGTTAACTCAACACATGGTGGAATTTTAAGCTCCAGAGACAGAAAGACAGACAGCTTCGGTTTCAGCTGGGTTCTGATCAGCATCAAACTGGTGTTCATCAAAAAACACAGGTACAGCTTTTAAGAATCATAATAGAGCATTTCATGTGATTGTATGAGCTCAATGTGTCTTTTCGGTGCGTTCTTATTGTTTTGGGCTTCAGGTTTGAAAGGATGTTCTCACAGCAAACTCCTAAAACGATTGTATCGTACCTCCTCTTGTTATTAATGACATAAAAGATAGTTTGTTTGATTTGTGATTATGTATACATCATGAATATAGTCCCTGTTTATTCTTTTTGATTGTTCTTTTAAATGCTATAATATTACCTTTCAGAATGTGGTGACATTCTGTTATAGCCATAGAAGAAGAAACAATGAATTATAACAGCAGTTCAGGTGAGCTCTGAGGTTTCACAGATAACATTTACATCTATTTGTGTTGACCGCCACATTGTGAGAGCATAGAGCTAACTGTTTGTGTATTGTTGGATCTTTCAGGCCAGCAATTGGAAGCACCTGTCTTCATCCTCACAGGGGCCCTCTCCGTCACGGTCCTGGTGTTCACAGTGCTGGGGATCGTGTGTCTCAGAAAGTAAGGCATGGTGAAATGATTTCACAAGCAATTTACTGGACGATTTGTCCTCATGTTTCCTTTGATTAATCTGAGTTAGGTTTGACTAGGGATTTCATTTAAATCTTTATTTCGAACAGATTACATTTTTTTTGTTGAAAAACAGAATACCATATTGTTAAAATACAGTATTTATTAATATTCATAATGATATTTATATTCAACAAAAAAGTCATAATATTTATATATTCAACAAAAATATTCATAATAATGATAATAATGTGTCCGAAAGGGAGCATTTTCTTTTTCAAAAGTATAACATATCAACAAGTGCAGGTGCCCTTGATTAAGTACTTGTAGATCCTATTACCTGGTTCAGGTGAAAGGAAAACTAATGGTGTTAGTTTTCACAATAATAGTACTTTTTTACAACAGTATAACCATGTCAAAGTAGGTAACAGCACAGATAACTCACAACATGAAGAATGTCTCCTTTTCATTTAAGTGTAAGCCAAAGCATGTGGTTTTCCTACCCTGTAAATATGTCTGCTGTGAAAATGTCCAACACCATGAATTACAACAGAAACCCATAACAAGTTAACCTAATGGTAGTTATTTCGCTCCAACACTTTACTTGCTGTAGGTTTAGCTGTAGGCCTACTTTAATTGCAGAGCTAACGAGCAAATGTTAGCATGCTAATACAGAAAACAAGATGAAATTACCTGGTAAACATCAGCATGTTGGAAGTGATTTACAGCTTATGTTAGCTTCCTAAAAAAGAAGACAATACAAGTTAAAACCTGCTTAATTTAAGCCTGTTAGCATTGTCAATTTGAGCCTAGCTATTAGCATGCTAACAAGACCAGTTGTGCCATAAGTACAGAACGGTTTTTGCTAGGCGCTTGTTTTTTTTCATACAGTTTAAGAAATATTTAATTAATTCCAGATTTGTTTGTGAAATATCTTTTGAGGCCTTGAATTGGAAACAGTGCAGTTAGCACCCATGGCTTAGTCCAAATGTTGTTTTACATACAGTCAGGCTATTTTTATTTCTCTGTAGCTTCATTTTTTCAACTCCCCTGGCACAGCTTCATTTGATTTCTGATGGAATCAGAGGCAAACCATGTGACAATACGCACAGTGTTCTGTGTTTTTTTTCTTTTTTTCTTGCAGATATTGTTCTTTGGTCCGGACCATTCGAGAGCTGCGAGGCAGCAGGTTGTTGATGACTGCAGTTCCTCGGCTGGAAACTTTGATCGCGCCAGCAGTGGTGGAGGAAGAAGATCAGCTTCCCCAGATCCCCCAGATCCCCCAGCAGCAGAGCAGGACAGTCAGGCTCTCCTCTCGGAGGCTATGGAGAAGCTTTCAGCAGGTATATTACTGTCTTCATGTCATCACATGATTCCCAGATATTTTGCTGTCAGATATTTGAACTATTTTTGTAGTGCTTTATTTAGTTAGTCATCTGAAGCTACAGCAGAGGAAATCTCAGATGCAAGAACAACTAACCGGAGTGTTCTCTCTAGCCTACATGTCACACATCTATGTCATCTCACTGTCGATGTACAGTATCATTTCTGATCATCTCTCTTTGGTTTCAATATATGTTATTAGTTACTGTAGCTTAAGCTCCGGTACAATGTGGACAAAATATGTTTGTGACTGACCAGTATGGTGTTGTTTGTCCTCTCAGTGTCCTGTACTTACCCACTGCTGTTCTGCCCTGATTTGATACTGCAACATTACCTCCTATGGCATTTGTTTAAGGGTCCTCGTGTTACCAAGTCAGACCTGAACCTGTTGCAGCTGATCAAAGCAGGAAAGGAGGGTGTCTTCTACCAAGCCAGGATGACCAGGGGGACGTGTAAAGGCCACAGCATGTTCACCTGCAAGATCAGCAAGGAAGGTACACATTTCTCTGACTGGAGGTTTGGACCGACAAGCATTTATTTGAAATGGAAGCAGTGATAATCAATCCGTTTTGAGGTTAAGGTGCAGAGGCAAAGATCAAAACTTTATCAGTTTTCAATGATAATAGAAGTGTACGGCCATCCTTAATAGATCCGCAAACCACCTCAACTAGTTAGCTCTACGCAAAAGAGCAGCGGCTCTACTCCGAGTCCCTCCCGGATGCGGATGACTGAACTTCTCATCTTATCCCCAAGGGTGATGGCAGCCACACTTCAGTTGCAAGTATTTGCAATCTCGTTCTTTCACTCATGACACCTCCTTCATGACCATAGGTGAGAGTAGCAACAAATATGGGCCTGTAGCTTGAGAGCTTTGCCTTCTGGCCCCGCTCTCATCTCACACTTTATGGTTCCCTCACTCGAGTACAAGACCCTGAGATACTTTAACTCCTTCCCTTGGGGTAAGGACTCATTCCCGACATGTACAGCCCAACGATTTCCTGCTGAAAACCATGGCCTCAGATTTAGAGGTGCTGATCCTCGGCTATCAAACCAAACCACTGAGTGCTGAAGGGTGCCGACCGAAGGCATCATCAGAACCAAATTATCTGCAAAGATTTGTGATGGAATTCTTAGCCCAACGAACAGCAGTCCCCCTCCCCATGACTTTGCCTTGAAAACCTGTCCTTTTAAGGTTTTAACTTTGGCAAAATGATTTGTAACTATAATTGATAAGAATCAGTATCAGTGTGTTTAAGACAGGAAATGCTTCTTTTGTTATCTTTAGTTTAATTTTGGAGAAAGTTCCTTAAAAATTGATTAAATGATGCCATGTTTCTTCTGCCTAGGAGATCAAAAAATGATAACCAGGACTTAAAGTGGCTACACTAAGAAAGTTGAAAGACCAGCTACACTCGCAATGTATCATAATATTCTCTACAGTAACATAATTTTTTTTCTTAACATTGGTTTATATGTTAATGAATAAGGTAGTCAAACGACATGAAACTGACACTGTCAATGCTGTGGTGAGAAAGCGTGAAGGAAAATATGAAGATAAAACACTCAGCCCACCTTCCTCCTCTCCTACACAAAATGAGTGCTGTGGGTTGTCCTCACAACTAAACAGTGTTTAAAATGTGTCACAATGTAACACAATGTACCTTGAAAACCACCAGGACTTCAGAGGTGCTCTCAGTAATTCCATTATATTGACATTTCATCTAATAGTCAAGTAAATGTATGTATTTTGACAAGTCAGTCCACCCAAATGATAGATAACAACACTTTGTCACTCATCCTTGGTGGAATTTGATGTGCTATGGTTATAAGATAACCGTGAACTATTTATTCTGTAGAAGAAGTTGCATTTCCCAAGATAACACTAATAAGAGCTTAGAGCTATACAAATGAATTGTGGGGTTCTGCAAGAATCAATTTTAGGTCCTACACTTTTTTTTTGCTATACTTTTAAATGAGACACAGCATTATTGCCATACTTATGTTACATTGCCAAGGACTTCATTAACTGAAATGAAGATGTTAAGATATGGATGGCTGAGAATTTTCTTCATCTTAATTAGGACATAAACAAACTCTTTGAAAAATGGGTTCAAAACTTTAAAAACTGTTTTGTTTTTTGTGAAGCACTTTGTTTAACTTTATTACTTTTTTTATGATTGATTAATATCTTAGATTTAGATGGAAATGAAATTGAGAAGTCTCACTCACTTCCTAGATGTAGATATTGTTTGGCCCAGTGACAGAGCTATAGTTGCATTTTCTCTCTTTTTTTTTCTTCAAGGTGTCCGTCCTAAGCATGTGGACACGGAGGTTTCCATAATGAGAAAACTGGTGCATCACAAGAACATCCTCCAGTTACTGGACTGGAACACCACTGAGGGTGAGGGACATTTTGTCAGGAAATTGGAGGACCCAAACGCAGTACAAAAGGGAATCAAGAAGTATTAACAAAAAGGGAATCAAGAAGTATTAACAAAAAGGGAATCAAGAAGTATTTACAAAAAGGGAATCAAGAAGTATTAACAAAAAGGGAATCAAGAAGTATTAACAAAAAGCGAGCTTTATTCAAAATCTGAAAACAAACAAAGAAAAACTAACCAGGGGCATACAAGGAACAGGAACGAACAAACTCACGGACACCTACCTACTGTAACTCCAGCTTCTATGAGTATTGGCGAAGCCTTCTAAGGCTATCGCTATTGGGTAATCCCCTGCGCACCCGCGCAGCACTGAAACACTTCTAGTCCGTCTAGTTCCGGTATAAATAGGAAGGAGGCCCGACAATCTGCTCCCATACAAAATAACTTTTCTTCAGCTATTCGTAGAGCCAGTGGGGCCCAGCGCTTAGAGGGCTGCGCCATTTACTCATAGAAGCTGGAGTTACAGTCGGTAACTTCAGTTCTATTTCGTATATATGGCTTCGCCCTCTAAGGCTATCGCTATTGGGTTAAGGGCGAAGCAGGATGGAGTCTGCGCCCCACTGGGTCCGCCCGGTACTAGAAGCACAGACACACCTGCTCAGATAATAATTACCCATGCCTATTGCGCCATGCGTAATGGCGCATCGCCGTCCCTGGAATATAGCATAACATGAATATTTTCCATGAGGGGACGAAGGCTGGGAACAATACATACCTGCCGCTGTGAAAAAGAGACGAAGGTCATACTTTGCCCAGTGACAAAAAGAGGGGGAACAGCAGCTCTCTGCGTGTCAGACAGGAGAGCGCCCAGCTGGATCCCTGACGTCACTCACTCTGACAAGACACTCCGTACAAAATGTGTCAGAGGAAAAAAAGGAAACATCCCTCCTATAAGAGGGAAAAAGGGCCGCTCTCCGCGAGGCGAGAGGCAGGAGAGAGGCGCACAGCTGGATCCCTGACGTCACTCACTCTGACAAGACACTCAGTACAGGGTGTGTCAGAGAGGAATGGGAGACATCCCTCAAATACAATTGAATAAATGAACAGGGGGAAGACCAAGATGCAGCAGTGCAAATGTCTTCCACTGACATTCCTCCGTGCAAAGCTGTGGAGGAGGACATTCCTCTGGTGGAGTGCGCATTGATGTTCTCCGGGGATCCACCCCAGAGGAGACATATGCCTGTGACACAGCTTCACACAGCCAGTGTGACAGCCGTTGTGCAGATAGAGGCTGCCCTAACAAGCGCTCTCTATAATGCACAAACAGGCGCTGAGAATGACGCAAGGCAGCCGTGCGTGCCACTAGCAGGACAGCGCGCGCGACAGAGGAGATGAGACGCGGCTTCTTCCTCCGACCTGTGAGGAGGGGAAAAGAAGCCATCCAAGGTGATCACTCTCGACTCTAAAAGAGCTTGTGATGACCTTTGGCATAAAAGCCGGGTTAGGGCGTAAAACAGCTGAACTGCCATCTCCTTGGATCCGGAAGCATGACGGAGCCACAGAGAGAGCAGACAAATCACTCACCCTTTTCGCTGATAGAGCCAAGAGTATATACTACTTTGGCTGACAACAGTTTAAGGGGAACCTGGTCTAAAGGCTCAAATGGGGCTTTGCTTTAGTGCGCGTAACACCAAAGCCCACTGAGGCGCCATTGCGCGTGACACAGGTCTGAGTCTCCGTACTCCTCGCATAACACGGCTGATGCGCTCTGCGAGCCCCTCTGTTCAATTGGCCGGGAATATACATTGCTCTGATGAGAGCAACGTGTGTACGCGCCCAGAACAGCAGCCGCCTGGCTGCTTTCAGAAGCTGCGCAGATCGTACGGTACTCCTCCCTGGCGCCGTGGCCTGTTGTCTGTGCGAATCAGCACATTGATTGGACAGCAACGGGGCGACTCCCCCGTTTTTTTCCCGAGATTTAGAAAAATAGCGGAGTAAAAACCGCGCAAGACACTGTTCCTGGGATGACAGGAGTGTTTCTTGTATCCCATAGAACTGCTGGGGGGAGAGGTTTCTCTGTGATGTGCCGTAATGGTCGTCATGGTGACGAGCCACGCCATCGCCGCCGCTGCCCGTGAGGCAAAAGGGCTGCCTGCGAGGGAGTTTCCACACGCTGCATTTCACTCCGTCTCTCATCATGAGGCGCGTACACGCTCAGGGGATGAGAGGTGTGTGCATGCTGTCCACACGAGGCGTTATAACGGTGCTCGTGGGTTATTATGACCGTGTGAGGGATATCTGGGACAGAGGAATGCCGCGAGCTTTTCTGCAGTTTATAAACCAATAGGTTGAAAACAGCAGGCTTCTGCAGGGGATTAGCCAATTAATTGACGTTTGCGACGCGATAATCTCGGCCGACGGTGTTAGCAATACATTACATCTGTCGTCCGAGCGACGTCTTCGGACGGCAAAATTGGAGCCAAATTATTGGACGTCTCGAGACGCCGTGTAGGAGACAGGCTTATTGCGGAGGGATGTGTGCCAGTATTATTTGGGTACTCGCGGCAATATCTGGTCACCGAACTTTAACCCAGCCATGAGTGGCCATGCGGTATGTCCGTGAAGACTAAATGGGTACACATGGCGTGACAGGATAGACTCATGGCGTTCCACGGCCTGACTGCATTTAACGGCCATTGAGTCGGGGCCTATTATATGCATATATACATTGCGTTGCGTCGCGTTACACCCAGACTGTGACGGTAAGTGTCTCCCACTGAACCGACAGTGTACTGGCACCGGACGCTGGATAACGGTGAGAAAGTATGTCTAGATGATTACGGGAGGTAAACCAGAGACACCAGTAAGTTCGAGCCTCCCACACACGAACCATACACACCGCGCTCGCGCTCGCTCTTTCGCCGCGTGGCCAAGCACATAACAACAATCGTTAGACCACGATCGATCGACGCGATTGCCTATATTGCCTCGGCAAAGTTGTTGTTCCCACTCCCTTCAGGGAAACGACAGTCGACTCTCGACTATTGATGTCGAGACCACTCCAGTTTATGAGAGACTCCAGAATCTATTCAATTGAATCCAATTCAATTAGAGGTCACCAAGTTTGCCAAGAGCCAGGTGGTAAAATACTTTGTGTATAAGAGCCCGCATCACTATCATTTTATACGTACTTTATTATGGTTTGTTTTAAAATTGATCGCACTTTTTTCCATTCTTATTGTAAACAACTCTCGATTTTGATCAGGAAACGACAACGGAGTTCTCGCTCGTCCCTCCTCTCGCGTGCCGTCTGGTCCTGTCCGCTAGTCCTGGGTCTGTGTGAGTGTTGATTGTTACTTGGTTTTTGTTTATTTATTTGTAAAGTTGACAAAGAAGTATAACTATAACATACAATAACCAAGGTACGGTACCTGAATACTAAATACTAATAAATATTACGTCTGTAGCGCCGTAAGTAGACCAGGCTCTATGCGGAGGATAGGTGTGCAGTATTAGTTGTCTACTAGCGGATAAATTGCGGGGTATACCAATCGTGACGTGTGTGGATGGCTAGGTACGCGACTCCGCACATGGGGCGGGAGTATCTTAGCCTCACTCCCTGCCGTCGCAAACACCTCCGGGGGCGCGTGGCAAGCAGTTTATGGTGGACCCCAACGAGTGCGGGAAACATTTGGTCGACGATATTGGATAGCAGGTTATGGTCGTACGAGCACCCATCACCAAAATTGGACAGCCATTATGGTAGAAGTCCACGGCGATTAATTCGCGTACGCTGTTTAAACAACTAATATTGTCGTCCGTCTTCGGACCGCAATTGGACATCATTTTTTGATGTCTCGATCACCGTAAGGAGACCAGGCTCTACGGTACATGTGTCCGGAATCCTAGTTCGGTACTCGCGGCAATATTGGGTATTACACCCTCGTGACGTGTGTGGATGTGTAGGGACTGCAAATGTCGCCAGAGTACTACTCTCAGCTCTCCCTAGCGTATACTCCGGAGGAGCGTCAAAGCGAGAGTTTCACGCCGGTCTAACGTTACGTAGTGTCTGTTATGTCTTGTTTACTCGTCATAGGTCCGACTCAACGGGGTCGCCGTCGCGTGGCGTCGGGTGTCCCGCGTGTCCGAGCGCGTTCTTCGAGACGACCAATATTGGATAGCCGAATTATTGGACGTCTCGAGCGATTAATTCGGCCTAACGTGGGACTAGTCAAAACTAGAATTCATCTGTCATCCGGAGAGATTATAGGTCTTCTTGCGGCCATAATTGGAGCCGAATATTATTGGACATCTCAAACCGCGTAAGGAGACAGTCTCTCATGACGGTGGAAGAGATAAGGTAATTTCCGTAACTGACCAATATTGCGGAGTACACCCGTCGTGACGGTGTGTGGAGGTAGGTACGGGGACTCGCACATGCACGCGAGTACTACTCTCGGCCTCACTTTGCGTCGCACACCTCCGAGAGAGACCGCACCGAGCAAAGTGGTACTGTTGTGGTTTTCTTGTAGAGCCTCGTACCGCACGGGCGAGAGTCTCAAAAAGAGTCTCACCGTCGCGCACCACAGACTACCTGTCCTACCTACTCGTCCGACTAGTCGTCTCCTATGCAGGACGGTCAAGCGGAGAGGGGGGGGGGTGTGTCAAGTTACCCTATGTCCTTTGTGAGGACAGGAGGGTCTTCGATACAGAACGCGAGGTTAGGCTCGACGACCTTGAGGACAACTTTCTCTCCTATAAAGGTCCCAAGGAGTTCCCTCCTTTTAAGCCCCAAAAGTGAGGGCAATAAAAGATTAGGGCTTTTCTGACCCCTTACTCTGTAGGAGCTAGACAGTCATAAGGGTGTACGACTGCTAGTTTGTCCACGACCTTACACAAGTGGTCCTGCGGACCAAGTGAAGGTGGACTTCCTACGTATGAAGGTGCATGGGTAGTAGGGTTCTGTGTCCTTTAAGGACGCAAAAGGTAAGTCCCTTATGTCTGGTCTGTTAGCAGGAGACAGCAAGCCATATAAAGGACCGAGGAGCGTAAAACACATCTCTTCCGACCTTCGGTGAGTGTGTCTCCTCCCTACTCTCACACCAAAAGAGACCTGCTTGGACGATAAACGCCGAGCGAGGTCTCTCCTTCAGCGAAATGTCTGACGGCCCATTAGAGCTTACGTAGACAGTTCGGACCCAAAAGTATTATTTACACCTTTTCTCGACAGGAGAAGGAGAGTCTGTTAGCAATAGACCCTCACCTTTAATTTGAGTCCGGTCGTACTCTCGGCGCCGAGAGCGCCGTCGCTCACCTCCTTGACTGTCGAGAGGAGGCCGCACAGTGTTGGGTGTGTCGGGAGAGGCACTGCGTCGACGAGACCGCAACCGCAGTCGACCAGTGCACTACTATGGGGACCGGACCCAGAGAAGGTTGTCCCCCAGGAGGTCTCCA
>NW_011357802.1:114594-132277 GCF_000735185.1 Notothenia coriiceps | reverse complement strand
TGCTACTCTTCCAGTTTAACATTTCACTTTAAGTTTCCAACAAAGTCATTGCAATGCTTTTGAGCTGTAACAATTTGATTCAAATCATTTCACTTTTCTGCATTTCTCCGCTAAGTTCAGCAACACACTTACTTGGTTTCTGTAGCTAAAAGCAGCTACAGAGACCATTCAGCTAATAACATATTCAGCTTTTTCTGCATTTTCAGCTAAATTCAGCAACAAATGTACACAGTTTACAGCATTCGCACACATTTTCCACAGGAAATGCATTTTCTAGTCTCATTTGTTGTTTGTTTTTACCTTAAAGAAATGTTTTTTAAAAGAAATGATATCCTTAATATATATCAGCTTTATCTTTTGCTGTTAGACCTTCTCCTTCTATCTTAATTTATAGACAGGATAAAGGGGTTACTGCCTGGCTGAGAATTGTTATCCTCAGCTATCTGCTTCTGAACACGCACATTTACAGATGCCAAACCCAATCTCCTCTGTCTCTGTCGTCCACCCAGCTGTTGTTTTGTACAGTGTGCAGAAAAAGATTTTTGTATTGACGAGCAAACTGCAACAAAAAATCAGATGGGAGGTTAAATCCCAAGTACTGTAGGCTACTTTTAGAGACGGAGACGGAAGGTTTCACACACACGTGAACAAACAAGTCAATAGATCAGACACTGCCAGCTCAATGCTTTGTTTAATAGACAACATGTGACACCTTGAGCTGATAGATCACAGCCAGTAATCAATGCCTCAGTCTGATTATTTTCCATGAGAGAGCTGAAGATTGTGAATCAATAGTGTTGGCTGTGACCAGGTTGAGAATCATTTAAGTTTATACTGTGTCATCTGGAATGGAGGAAGTACTCAATCTGCAGTACAGTTTATTCTAAGTAAGTGATAATACCATTACTAAAAGAAAAGAGGTGAGGTATAAAGCTGCATCTTTTTGCAGGTAACTGTGACTGGTGCTTTGGGTAAAGTGCTTCAAAGACAGGTGAGGAACTTGGGGGATAGTGAATGTTAAGGTTTCCTTACCCTTTGCGTGTGTGCGAGAGGCGGGTGTTCTATGGTTGTATTTTCGGGGATGTAACAGTTGTAACCGTTGTTATTGTCGTAGAGAAGTAAAGTCTTAAAACGTACAGTTGTCTTTGGAGTTATTCAACTAACAGTGAGAACCTCCTATACCGGGTATCACGAAATGGCCGACTGTAATAAGGACTGAGCGACAATTCTGTTTGGACTAATATCTATTAATTTAATGAGAATATCTAATAATTTTCATGGAGTGTTGGTATTTTTCAATTGTCAGGTGCACCTATTAAAACAGCAATGGTTTCACTTATTGAACCATCAATTTGATAGTTTACCGTCAGTAGACTGTTCGCTACAAGTAACAACAGTGTTAGACAGCGCTGTTACAACACAAGTCATCATTGACTTCGTCACACACTAACTGCAGGGGCTGGGTATTAAAACACTGAGGCACAGCCCCATGGTAAGAATAGCTTCATTTCATAGACTAAGGCAATATAATGACATTTAGACATGATGAGGATTGTAAAGGAAATTTTAGTAACTAAATATTTTTAAATGTTTTCACACCTAATACACCCAGTGTATGTGACATGGCTTCACAGATGAGGAGCATTAAGTAATGCATCACTCACCCTACAGTAATGTAACAGAATGTAAACAATGACAACACATGTTTATCCTCATCCACTCTGACATTAAATTCAGTCTAACTGTGGCTTCACTGTTTCTGACATTGACATCTTTCTGATAAAGCAGACTGGTAACTATGGAAGTAACACATCTGTACACATCTGTAGAAGTGTATCTTACCATCTATGTCAACCAAACAGATTGCGATACCTTTGCAAAAAAGGAAATGTTTGCTTTCATCCTCCATGTAGTGTTTTAGAATATTTGTCCTTGAACCTTTTTTGAAGAAAAACTTTTGATGAAACTACTTCATTGAGTATTCATGAAATTCAACTCGCCTGCCAATGGCAAGACACCCACAGGGCCATTATCAGTCTGCATCACACACACACAAACACACACAAATGCACTGGTAGCTGTCAGACACTGAGGGGTGTGTGTCAATGCACAGATGAGCTTGTGCGCAAGCAAGTCAGTGTATGTGAGGAGCCAATCATGAAGGTTCAGAAGTGCGTGTGGTTTGAAGACAATAACTGAAACCTCATCATCAAATATGATTTGCCTGTAGGCCTAATCCTTAAAAGTGACACTAATTTGTGTACATTTAACAAAATACACACAATCTTAGCCCCAAGACTCTGAGCACTGGCTGCATGCCATATCACATTACTAGAATGTTCCAACGCCCCCATAGTGTTGTCACAAACTAGAGGAAACAGTTGTCACTGGCTTAGTCATGGCGATTACACTTGCAGAGCTCCTGCTTCGGCTCTCCTTAAAAGCTCATTGCTCTGAGAAAGTCATTGTCATCCACTTGTCGCACGCACGATTGAGCTCATCAAATCAAATGCCTTTTCTTCTTCTGTTCTCTTGGGCAATCCCTACATAATAACTACATGTATGTTTTCCACTTTTGCGACTCAATCCACTTTCCCATTCCTGACCTTTCTATTTTTCCCTTTCTGCATTCACTCATTTGCTCTTTGTAAGAAGTGGAATTTCAATGAGGGAACTGTTCTCAGTAAATGAGCGTTCATTTTATTGTTCATGACACAAGAATCTAAATGTGTTTGTCAATAGATAAAATTAAATCCGCACCCATGCTTTTCTTTCGGCTTTGGTACAGTAATGCTGAGATTTTTCAAAAGTGGCAAATTATCGGATTACTTTTATCCCGTGATTGTAATATCAGCTATGAAAGCTATTGCACACATACTACATTTGTACCACAAGGAAATAATGGCTGCTTTGGTGTGTGCGTCCTTGCTTGTGGGCATTTATTTATGTGTGTGTGTATGTGCGATTGCATTTGAGTACTCGGCACTAGACAAAATTATGGCATGTTTTCTCATTTTCCAGTCCAGTACTGTCAGTAATGTGAGAGTATGGCTAAACCCCCGGAGTCTCACATCATAGAATCAAACTCTGCCAGTTATGCACTCTGATACACACACACTTTCACACCTTATCTGCATAAGAATTCAGAAAAGAAAAACACAAACACACACACACACACACACACACACACACACACACACCTGCTTTTAGTATGAATATCAAATGCAAAATATAAGTTTGCATTTATTTTTGCTGAATTTGACTGTGTGCGCTGAGTGCAGCAATTTCCCCCCCTGATCTAATCACAGTGTCCTGGCAGATCACTTGAACACTTTCTATCAGCAATTAGAATATGATTATATTTTCCTCTCAGTGGGACTTCTGAGTCGCTGCATAATTTCAGTCTGTCACTTTGGTCAGAGAGGTAGACGGCCGTTCTGTGGAACCTGAAGTAGTAAGTCAAATCCTCTTGCATACAGAGGGTAAAACCAACAGTCTGCTGTAACCGTGCACATGTAAATTACAGCACAGCGCAATGATGTGGGTGGGTGTGTGTTGTGTGTGTGTGTTAGAAAACCCACTCACACTTGGCCAGGTGAGTGCCCAGTCGTCCGGGTAAGGAGCGGCTGTTGGAGTGGATTGGCATGCAAGTCAGGCCACTGAAGCTGACAAACCAATTTACAGGCATGATGCCCACACTGAGAGTACCGTTGCACATTCCCCTACAGTAGGTGTGTAATCCGCAAAATAAAGTGATTAGAAATCGAAACTTAAAGGCACAGTTAATTTCATGCTGACTAATCTTTCTCGAGTAACCTTGAATTTAAAGTATGACGTATACGTTTTTTTTTCTTTTGAGTCGCACTGCACTCACACTTTTCTCCAGATCCACAATTAAATAGATCATGTAAGCTGGATGTAATCAGCAGTAGTTTTTGTCCATTTCATCTCCCTCCCTTTCTCCACCTTTTGGCCTCAATCCAGGCTAATTACCCCAGGGCGCTGCTCTCTCTGCTGGCCTGCCTCCCATTTCTACGCCCCCCTCTGTGCACTCTCTGTAGCTTCCCTCCTCTCCATTCCAGGCTAGGTACATGGCAATAATAGAGCAGTGAGTGGGGTGCAGGGAACACAGGCATGGGTTAATCTTTTGACCTCAGCCGTTGTGCACTGTCGACTCACCATCTGACCATGTTTCTCTGTAGTCTGGACCTCAGCTATTACTATAAACTATCTGAAGAAAGTCATTTTTAATCCCTCGAACTGCAACTCAAGGTTCATACTGTGCCCTACTTAGAAATAATTACTGTGATAACACGATGTGAATTCAGCAGTGGTGTTTTTCTAATTGATTTGAAATCTTTAGTTCCACTGCTTGTATGTTTAATGATATTGATGTCATTTTATTTTTATTTTACCTAGGTAGCAATAATCGTCTTAACGAGTAGTTGTTCTATGTTTTTTATTTACATTACGTGTCACCTGTTAGACTATTTTACCCGAAGCGACTCACTCACTGACTGAGCCACAGCCTCCCTTATTTATTATTAATATTATTAATTTATTTGTTTTAACCCATAAATACAGTGGCCGGCAGGTGCAAACACGCACCTGCCATTAGGAGAAACGCGTTTCAAGTTTAACAAATTACGCAAATATAAACACAAATGTGCCAAAACGAAGAAAAATCATCACCAACTTGACAACACACGCGCAGCATTTAGGAAACATTCTCCTAATTGACGCAACTTGTGCAGGATTTACTTAACGCGCTGCTGAAACAAAATGCAAATACATAATGCTGCAAATAATGAACGCTGCAAAAAGCGGAAACCACAGGATACTAAAAACCATTTAGCAGTGGACAATTTGTATTCGTATTGTTTCATTTATACAGGATTTTAGTAAACGCTTCACATGTTTTGTCATTTGGTGAATGTTTAATTAAATGCTGCACATGTGTTGTCAAGTTGGTACAGAGGTTTCGTCATTTGCATGCATTTTGGAAAATTTGTTCCATACATTTTGGAAACTGCAGCACTTTTTTCCCTATGGAAATGTTTTGTGCTGTTTTAGCGGGTTTGCACCTGTCGGCCACCACATAACACTCCCAGTCCGTATTCTCACCTAGACAACCTGGTATTTGTTATTTTTTAAATAAATTCATATATTTCTTTACTTTGACATAGACAGGGAATGAGTTCGCTGAGTATGTTTTCTCTTTTACCTCTCCGGAGATGCATCCTGTGTGAGAGCACTGAGGAGTTCCTGTGCTGTCCGCTGCTGAGAGCAGTCTATATTAGAAAGGCACACATGTATAAGTTCCAGGTGGTGCAGCCCTCTGATACAGCTCTGTCTGCTCCATTGTTTGCTCCACTGAGCAGATCGCTCCGATAACATTCACATGTATGAACTGCCACTATCTCCAGATTGCACGGGGGCTTCTTTAGGTCTCATACAACGCATGTGGCAGGCACAGAGAATCCCAATGAAGCTGTGAAGGCATTCAGTGTTTTGGAATGAAAGGTGATTCATTTTGACCGAGATGCTGTGTGTGTGTGAAGTGAGTAGGAAACAGCGGTAGTAAATTAGAGAGGTGAAGTTGATTGGGTGCATTTTTGCTTGTTGTCTCCATCTGCTGGGTGCAATTAGCAGCCAACAGCCACAAGTTGCCTGACAGAGAGAGAAAGCCAGACTGAGCGTGTCAAAGAAGAGTGTTAGAGTGATGGCAAAGTTAATGAGAAGAAGTTTAATTTTAAAAAGAAGAGAGGGAATAAGAAATATGAGAAGAGGACTTGAGTGGGTCTCAGTCTAATAATTGAAGTGAATAGAGAACACGAGGCACATTTAAACTTGTTAATGAGAACAGTGTCAAGTTCATCATTTCAAACGCCCCTCTTTGAAGAAGTGCATAGACTATAACAAAGTTAATGCAATGATCAGCCCAGTGAAGTAATGGAGTTCAGGAGAAATGTGCAGAAAGTTAACATAGTGTAAAACTTATTTAAATCTAAATGTTATGTTTTTAGCAGATGGGGGGGGGGGGGGGGTGTATTCTCAGCAGAAGCTTATCTTATCTAAAGTTTAAAATAAGCAAACAAAATTGAATATGAAAATGAATAGAAATGGCGATGCAACTTGAATTGAGTGAATGTAAAGTGACAGAAACTCTGGTGTACATCATGTAAAGAAGTGAAAGGGAATGCTGACAAAGAGGCAGTGCAAGGAGGGCAGACAGTGACGGATAAACCAAAGGGATGTAGGGAAGGCAGCTCGTGGACATGTTGGAGGTGGTGGATCAGCCAAAGGCAGGCAGAGAGAGACAGGACACGGCAAAGCAAAAGCCGTATCCATATTGCATGAAATGGAGACATGCACAGCTCATCCAATGCCTCCCCGTCCAGAGGCTCCACGCTGCCTCCCAGGTGTTATGTTGAATTATCCACAACGCCAGTTTCGTTTGTACGTCTGACTTTCTTATCTCTGTCTCTCTCTTTCTCCAACTACCCATCCATCCATCCAGGGAACACCAACAGCGTGTTTGCCCTGGACTACATCAGCGGGGCCCTGACAGTGAATGGCCAGCTGGACAGAGAAAACCCTCTCTACTCAGCAGGATTCACGCTCACTGTTAAGGTGAGCTACTGAAGGGGACGCGGTGCACGGGGGGGTGGAGGGACTGTGGCAGCCGGGGGAAGGGATCGAAAGGCTGTTTTGCTGGTGGTTCAAGAGAGGGCTTTGATATGATAGTGTAGTAAATCAATGCAGTGTCTGGGTTTGCAGCACTTTGACTCAGCTCATACTATACCTATTTTGACAGTATTTGGCTATAATTAGAAAACATTTCAAGGTCAATACTTCAATTAAAACTGAGTGGATACAAGATGATACCATGTTTATTAATAGATGTTTCTGCATGTTTGTGATCCAGACATATTCAAGTACCTTTATTGGGTTGGTCAGTGAAGGTATTTGTGATTATGTCCCCATTTAGAGGCTGCTGTTCAGTGAAAATCCAGTAGCTGGGCAGGACAGGGGGAGCAGAGGAGGATAAGATAAAAGAACACGATTTACAGTCATCCGAACACTAAATGTTCTTTAGTTCCTCCGCTTCTTTTTTTTTAAACTTTTCTTCTGTTTGAAGCAGGTGCAATCTCTAAATCCCTCCACTGAGTCTAAAGTCTATATCACTTTATGTCACTCCTGCCCTCTCACTCCGCCCCCAACCTTCCTACCTTGAACATGCCACCACTTTCTCTTCTGTCACCAATTCTTCTCTTCCAGGATTGTACACCAAGTGGTACCCACAGGGTGAGAGGGTGCGTGAAATGGATTTCCAAGTGCATCTCAAAGTGGAAGGTTTTCCGATCAAAGACATACTTTTTCCAGTGTAACTGCAATGTTACACTGGGGATTTTGATGGCATGTCAAGTGAAACGGTTTGTCGCTATACAACACAGTACATGGCCTTTAGTACCCCCTAATAGCCTCACTAGCACTCATGTATTCAATCATGTAGCTGCGCAATTATTGTCCATAAAAAGCACGTTGTATGAGGTTTTTTTTATGTGAGAGACTCAACATTGAGATAAAACTAGCTCTAAGGTTTGATACAAAAAAGATGCTGGCTTACATATTCCAACCTCAGTCATCTTTTTCATTGAAATCAATAATTCCAAAGAAGAAAAAGAAGCATAAGCAAAAAGTGCTGAAAAGGAAAAAAAGGGTCGCCCAAAAAATGTATTTATAAGATATGGATTTTTCCCCTCCACATTTTCTCTGCCTCTCTCTGTTTGTGCGTTCTTAGGTGGTGTTGCTATTGATTGCGGTGTGCCATAGTAATACAACTAATTTCTCAACTTCAGGCAGCTTAGATAGTGCTGAGCGTGTGGAGGTGGAGGTCAAATGATTCACTGGCGTTGGAACGAGAGAGGCTAAACTACCTTGATTACCCAGAGACCACTATGTTGTTCCTGCCTCTTCTCCTATTGCTTGTGACACTATTCCATCAATAAAAGACCACGGCTGCCTATTCCTTTCTTTCTCTCCTATAGTTATTTTTTCTAGTAGTGTCTTCTCAATGGGACTTTTCTCCTAAATCTCATTGTATGTACGTGGATGTACATGTGCTGGCCCTCTCTTGGCCTCACTTTGAGCCTATTTCTGTGATTGCTTTGAGTCCACCCTTTGATCCAATAAATGAACAGCCGTAAATACCTGGCTGAAATTGTGTGCTGACCACCTCTATCCGAAATGACATTTTAGGGGCAATCAAATCTCTCCTTCTTCTCTCTAAGGCCACAGAGTTGAAAGAAGATCGCAGTCCATCAGATGCAACCGTGATGACCACCTTTACCATCCTGCTAATCGACAGGAACGACAACGCTCCGAAGTTCAACAGTTCTGAGTATCGGCTCCACATCACCGAGCTGGCCCAGGTGGGCTTTGCCCTTCCGCTCTTCATCCAGGCCGAAGACAAGGACGAGGTGGGTGGATAACATCTATTCTCTTATACAGATAAGGCTGCATGACACCAGGCTTTCTCTGCAGCTTACGATTGATAGAAAAATAGGTTTCAGCCTCAGTTCCCATAGCGATCCAAGAAGTAGTTTGGGGACCAATCCGGGGACATTTTGAAATCAGATCCTTTCTTAACTGTGCTCTGTCCATCCCTTTAGTGTGACACATTTCACTTTTACTTTCATCTAAATAAAAGGCATCGTGAATGTGGATAATTTAATATTGCAAGTACTGTGAATTCAGTCACAGAGGTTGGAAAACACTGGGCTCCTGTTATCGTAGCTGCCACCGGTTTGAATGATAAATGTAGCCGGCAGCAGTTATTGGAATTAATACTTATTCCATGAGTAACTTGACCAAAGGCCAAAATACAATACACTATGCAGCTTCGGCTGTTACAGATCAATTAAGGGGAAAACATTCAGACTTAACCACCACAATGTTTTCTAGTTTCAACAACACAGATGATACATCTTTCCTCTAGCTGATTATTTTGCGTCAATCTTCAGGAGTCTTCCCTTCATATCGCATCAATAATTTAGGATAATAAAGGTTCATTTAAAACTATGCCCTTCAGTATTTGCATCAAAATGCTCGTTAAAAAGGTGTTTCAGAGTAAGTTGGCTACACATGTTGTTTCAATGTAAACATTCAGGTAGATATAAGAATCTAATTGGAATCAATATTGCCAGATCAGTCCAGAAAATGCAAAATAATTGTATTTGATCGTATAAGTTCTTTCTACAAAGACAGCTACATGTGTGTGGTGGTGTTTTGTGTTTCCATTTTAAAGGTTTGGATTTATATTGCTTATAAAAACACCAGCGCCTATAAAAGTGTGTGTGTATGTGTGTGTGTGTGGTGTGTACACTGTCAGCAACAGTGTACGACAGCACGCTTTAGTGTGTCTGCCACTTTCCATTAGCTGTATCCATCAACGTACTTTGGTGACACACAGTCACACACACAGAACACAAACACTTTTTCACGTTGCCACTCTGTCTGTCTCCCTCACTTTCTCTCTCACATCTGCTCATGCTCGCTCACACCGGAGCATTGGACTCGACTACAATTTAATTTGCTCTGGAAGAGATGGGATAGAGCATCAAATTATACCTAACGAGGAAAATCAATCACCTAGGGTGCAGATAAGCCGAAAGCTAGTCAACTCTGATTGATTCAGGCACAGCAGCCGCCAGGGTGGAATTTGACAGATAACTGCAAGTCAAGTGGATAGAGAAAAAGGAGGAGAGACAGACACGGGGAGAGGAGAGGAACTTTAAGGAAAGCGGTTCGACAGAAAAGTAGCCTGCAATGGAGCAAAACCAAAAGTCTGAATAATTGCTGAAGCAGGAATAAATGGGAGAACAGCAGACAGGGGCGAAAAGGAAGCTCTTAAAGGAGAGATAGCAGGACTATTTAGCAACAAGTCTGTTTTATCCATTCTAAGAAAGGTGTGCTTTAATGACGAGACAGAGAGAGAGAGAAATGCTGCTGCACTCAGGTGGGGTGACGACCCACCCACCTGGCTTGTGTTAAGAGCTCCCTGTGGAGGTTACCGCCAGACGTTTTACCACTACCAAAATCAGCACTCAGTGTGCAACGTACCAAGCCGCTTAACATCAAAGTATCTCCGAGAACAGATTGCTCACTGCAAATTGGGAATAGCTATGTTAATTCAGAAATGGTTTTAACCATACTGACCACAGACACACAAAAACCAGTCCTTAAGCAGCCACAGCAAACTGCTTCTTGCTATCATATAACCAATCAGGACGAGCTCAAAGGAGATGATTGCACACAAAAATGTAAAATGCAGACTTTTAAAAAAAAAAGACTGCATTCCACCCGTTTTGCATTGCAGCACTGCAGTTCACCACAATGCCATACATACACGTTCCAGGTTGTAAAATCTATGAGACATTTTTTTTTCTCGCAGTATTGTATTGCTGTTTTGAGCCCTTAAACCTGCATGTCAGTGCCGATACACACACACACGTTCACACTCGGCTACACTTTTGCTTTAATCTCACCTTCTCCAAGTGTGAGGGATTACAGGCAGACGTTTCATTTCTTTGACTATGACACAAGTGGTAGTTACCTCTCTCCCTGTCCGCCGCTCCCTTCATATCCTCTTCTGCTCTGTTAGCATCCATACAACTTTTGCTGTTGGAACTTGTCACTAAACTTTGTGGCAGTCGCGTCTGACAGGGTGCTTTTATTGGGGGCTTCTAAAGGCAGAAGCAAATGGACGGGCAATTACGTTTATGGGCAGTTTGAGGTGACATCCCTGCATATTGGATGGTCTTTTAAATAGGAGTCATCAGCCACAATGGTTTTCCCAGAGATGAAAACAAAAACAAGGGGGCTATTTCAACCGCCAGCATAATGCCAATCGACCACCGCACTCGTCTTCCTCTGTCTGTCGCAATGGCTGCGTGATTGGCCGCCCTGCAGCTTGATATATAAAGACAGGCAGGCTCTAGAGAGGTTTTCTCAGCTCCAGACAGTCACAAGCTTCTCACGACTGTGATGTCATGTTGACCCCCACGATGCCTTTGCACTGCAAGGTTTTTTTAGAAGAAAAGGTTAACATTACAGGTCTTCTTTAGATGTTATTTATAATTTCATATTACCACGAATATGATAAAACTAGCCTTCCCTCATATAATGTAATATACGGCCATACAGCATCACTTTTTTTTTTTTCTTTAGATTTGATTTGATAAACTGTATTGTTCGTTCCCAATTTGCAGCATGCATGAATATAAGGCATTGCACATCAATTAAAAGTAATATTAAATAGGAAATTCCCAAATAGTAAATGTATACATATCAATAGTGCATATATCTATTGAATCAACACATAATATACATATTATTAACATTTAAGTTAGCAATTTGGTTTTCTATTTAGAAAAAAAGTTAGTCAAAGCATTCATATCCTTCCACATCTGCTCAGGTGAGCTGAATTATGAATATAATCAATTGTTTTGTTATAAGCATATGTAACCAATCTTTAATGACTATATATGGGCAGGTATTGTGCCGTCTTAAAATACTGTGGCACATGCATAAGAAATAGTAAAGAAAGGCTGAAGGAAGAAACATTTCTAAGTAGTGAAATTTAAGCATTGTTAAATAAACTTGAACATGGGATTGTGACAAGGAATTAAAAAAGCATCGACGAGCAATATGAAGCCAATGCATCTTAAAGCAAGAACATGAAAACAAGATGTGTTTTACTTATCATCCTTAAAGAGAGAAGAGCCAAAATAAAGAAACATTGATCAATCCAAAAAATGAATGGGTACTGACGAAAAAAGAACACAAATAAGAGGATATTCTTTTGTCCTTATATCGCTTCCTGCTTTAAGACACATTGTCTTTGTCAACATACAGTATTTTTAGGCTTGAAACCAAACATGGACCTATGCATCTGTATTGAGGCAGATAGTCATGGCTGTCACCAGGGATCTCATCATCGCTTTTTCTCTCATAAAACACACACGATGATGATTAAAGCACATGGTTTCGACCCTTTTCACTGGCTGGGTAATCAACCCAGTCGGATATGTGATCAGCGCTGTGGGCAGTGCATGGGGATTTACTCCATGTCGCACTCAAAGCCTCATTTACATAATGTGAAACGGTACAGTGCAGTCTTAATGTAGTGGAGACAGATAAATAATAATTCATATGAGGCTAGATGAACTTGTTATGGACTACTATTTGATTCCTGTGCTGTCTTACTTTGTCATATCCATTTTGTCACACATTTGATGGTTTCTGTTATTGACTTGTTCTCATTTTCCTGTGTACTGCTCCCCGGAAGAAACAGAGGGTTATTTGTTTAGCAACAACATTCTCTTACTAATGGGAACAGGCAACATATGGTATGGTGTAAACTGTATGCTTTACCAGCGTATATTCCAAAGGCAGAAGGCTCAAAAAGCTGAGGTGCCTAACAGGTAGAGTGCTAGGTGACTGTGGGAAATCGAGTGATGGGGGATGTATTGTGAAGAGATGCACTGATAGAAAAGAAACATCTTGAGCACAGCTGATTAGAGTGAATGGAGCCCGCTCCCCTGCTGAGGCTGCAGTTATCTTGTCTCTTAGCATCACAGCAGTGTACCACAGGACGCTGTAGTGTCCGCCACTTTCCATTAGTCGTATCCATCAATGTTGTTTGGTCACACACACACTCAGACACCAACACACAAAACAATACCCTTTTTCTTTACGCTTGCTCTGCCACTCTCTTTCAAAAAAGTCTCTCTTACATGTGCACATCTCTCTAAAACATTGTTTTCCCGAGCTCTTCTTTATCATATGGTGAGTTTTTAATATCAGGAAATAGTCGGGACACACTAGCATGACCTTTAACCTCTTGCTTGTAACCAACAACAGTCACCTAAATGCTTGATATCTTAAACTTATGTGTTGTATTTTGCTGGGATTAAGAATTTAATTGGATCAATCGTTACTTCAGAGAATGTTCCAAAACTTATGTGCAAGTAATGCTGGAGAAGTGAAATATATATAGGCTACATGTCAAATAGAATAAGATGAGCGGAAAACAGAATGTGAAATGAAATA
Organism: Notothenia coriiceps; assembly: GCF_000735185.1. NCBI lineage: Eukaryota > Metazoa > Chordata > Actinopteri > Perciformes > Nototheniidae > Notothenia > Notothenia coriiceps. The sequence continues at coordinate 119,161 of NW_011357802.1, read as the reverse complement.
CTGTACAGTGAAAAATAATACTGCTTATTGTTAAAATAAATGAATATGTGAGATGCAAACAGATGAATGTCATGAACTTGTATTCAATATCTGTACCTTTCTGATACCTTTCTTTTATCAGGGAATAACTCAGATATTCTTCAGTATTTTGCACAAAGAATATATCAGCTCTCTTAACAAGCCCTTTTTCTTTCAATTTTTCCTACACTCACCTGTCTCTTGTTCTTTATGGCAGGGGGTGAACAGCATGTTCCAGGTGTTTCTGACAGGAAACAATTCAGAGTACTTCACCATCTCGCCCACGGCGGTGCAGGGGCGTGCTGACATCAGAATGAGGGTGGCCGTGCCGCTAGACTTCGAAAACATCCGCAGCTACAGCTTCTCAGTGAGTTTTAAAAGTACATGTTTTCAGAGAGAATGCTGGGGTGGACTCCATTCCCAGACTTTGACAAGAAACATTCCGTTTGAGACATAAATCCCCCACCACCAGCTTTCTAGCTTATGTTTCTAAGAGTTGTAGCTTATCAATGTAAATGTATAACGGATGAGTTTTGTAAAGAGAAGTGAAGAGGAATATGAGAAGACAACATTCAAGCATTAACTGTTTTAGTCGGCGACAAAGCAGATCCATTGTCTTTCTGTCAGAGTGCCCTTTAATGAAAGACTGAATGTAGTTTCCATTTTTTTTATTTGTTTGGACAAAGACTGGGGCCATATCAAATTCACATCACTGCAGACTTGTTTGAACAGTGACATTTGTATTTTATTACCTCAATTTCCCCGAGTGGTTTTCAGAAGGGGGTGCCCTGCTCTGTGTGTGATTTAAAATCTACAAATCTTAAACAAATCAGTGACTTATTTGTCGCCACAGCATTATGATCAGAATCGTTTCCGATAATGCCCCCAACATTTTTTATTGTATTGAAATATTTCATATAAACGTGTCTTAAATCTGTGCATTTTGAGTTGAATATCTAAGAAGTTTTGTTAATTTTGTATTATACTCCTTGTTGTCTCTCCTCAGCTTTTCGCCAATGAGTCCATGTCCGACCATGTGGGTTTTGCTCGTATCTTTATTGAACTGATCAATGAGAACGACAACCGTCCCATCTTCAGTAAGCCGTTGTACAACATCAGCCTCCCTGAAAACACCCCCCCTGGAACCTCACTGCTGCGGATCCTGGTAAGTGTCTTTGAGAAAAACACTCAGTGGAGCTTTGATTTGTTCCTGGAGAGATATTTAACTGGAATCCAAATACATTTCCAATAAAACTGGCTGGTACTAGTAACTTTTTATGGGGCTTGTTTTATTGGGAATGAAATCTTGGCTTGTTTGTTACGCCATGTGACCCAGTGCTATCCGGAGATTTCATCATATGAGTTGTGATTTATGGTGACACCAGCTAGGCCGCCTCAGAGAAAATGAGGAATAAATACCGATGAAAAACTCCGTCACCAACTGCACCGTGTAACTGTTAGCTAATGCTGGGATCCTGCGCATTTGGGACACTGAATTACCATGTTGGCAACTAAAGCATATTTTAGACTTTAAAGACAATCTGTGGCTCAACTGTGTCTCGGTCTCTTCTGAATAATTATGCAAATTCACTGAACAGCAGAGTTAAATATTTACTGCCAATACAAGAGTGAGTTCCACTTAGGTGTTAAAGGTTAAATGATCCACAAAATAGTCAAAACGTCCTCAATTCAAGCTAAATTACTTCATTCTTCATGAAGTAATTTATTCATCATTTAAAGGAAGTGTAATTGCTTTCTGTGTATGTAAGTAAAGAGAATAAGAGGATTTAAATGATTACCTCAAAAGGCTGCTTTTAACTTGGACATAAAGTATTCAACAATTTGACTCATTCACTTAATAACTATTTACTAAAAATTATATTTAAGAAATATATGTTAGGACTGGAACACTTTTATTAGAGTAACTTAAAAAATCTCTTTGTTTTCATTTTTGAATTAATGTTACAGATGTCGATAATAATATCAGGACAACCTCCATTAAAACTGATCCCATTAGAAAAGTGCTAAATAATTATATTCAAACTTTTGTTATTATTAATTCCCTCCAGGTCTGTTATTGTACCTTGTGTTTCACAGTTGAACTGTCTTTGAGCCCCCCCTAAATATCTCCCTATAATTCTGCATAAATATTCATTACCAGCCATTCCTGTGATAGAACTCCCACAATCCACTAGATACAAGTGCAAAAAGCAAAGTGTGAAAATCAATAGTGTTTATAGACTGGCTGCTCATGAAACGGAGATTGCAGGGCAGTCTAATACCCGATAAGTCTGGCTGATGTTGGCCTTGTGCTGGAGCGCGCAGCCCACTGTGGAATCCTGATTGCTGGCTGTAGAGGGTGAATAGGCTGTAAATAGAATGAGATGTGACGCCTCTCGGTGAGGGCTGCACTGACATGGATGGCAGCACAAATATATATACACATACTGTTCGATGAAGGTTTAGATATTATCATCCATGCACAAACACACAACAGAAGCAATAAAGCCCTTGGAGACAAAAGACACAGAGACAAAACAGAGGTTTCCCTTACTGAGCTAGCTTTTCTAAGAAAAATACAATTAGACACACAGCCTCAATATTACATCCACAACAATCTCAAGGTCAACACATGTCAAATATATTTGATATTGTAGGCCTTACTCCATAAGATTACCATTTGCTATGTATGTGTTGTTGTTTGTGTTCAATAATATGTTTGGACAGACTTGTTTATTCTTGTGGGTTTGTCATAATTGAGTTCATTAGTAATTTAGACGGCACGTTACAACGGTTGTAATCCATTGGAAATAGCAGAGACTGTTTATTTATATGCTGCAGTCTGATCAAACAAGCCACGACCGCCTCACTCGTGTTTGTGCTAATAATTAGGTATTTATTTTAGAATGGACATTGCATCTTATTGTGTAAAATAACCCGTAATGTAAAGAACAGAACAAATCCATCAAACTGCTGTTTTTCAGATTGTGCTGGCAGAAGTAGAAACCGTATATATGTTTGAATTATACAGTATGTATTTTAAAGTATAAAGTTCAGAAAAGTAATGAGCCTCGTGCAAGAGCACTTTTCCACCCACTTCTCCCACTAAGCACCAGGTTAAATAATACTTAACCTGTCCATCACCCCACTGTTAAGTACAGAGTATGATGCTGTGCCCAAGTGCAGAAAAGCATTTGGAGTAGAAGTGTTAATTATGACAAAATGAATATGTTGCCCCTAACTCTTACTACTTTTAAATCCAGGCTCAAGACTTTTCTTTTTGCCGCTGCTTTTAATTGAACTATTCATACAGTATCTTAAACTGCACTGTAACTTTTATCCTTGTATTTTTTCTTTTAATGGTTATTTTATTATCTTTGCTTTTTAATGACTGTTTTTAAATGCCATTTTTTGTATGTCTTTCATTGTTGTAAAGCACTTCTAATTGCCTTGTGTTGAAAGGTGCTATATACATAAACTTGCCTTGCCTTGCCTAACAACAGGTCCTTTGTTGCACAACTTGAATTACATTTGCACTTAACTCAAGCTGATTCATTACATTCTGAACTTCATATTGCAGCTCCATTGAAACTGTACTGGGCTTTTAAGTGCTGGCCCCTTTCATGTTCTGATTCTCTGTGCACCTGTCTCTCTCATTCTCCTGCAGCAGTTCAAACTGTCTGCTTGTTTAAGTGCAGTGAACGACTCAAGGCTTGACAATATAACCTGATTGTTGGACTGAAACTTGCCTCCCGGTGCTCCTCTCGGATGGCTGTGAGGTGCAACAGATGGTGGCCAAATTATGTTTTAGCACCAAACAGGATAAGAGCGGTTTTATTGTGAATCTCTCAAGGTGGCCTGGCCAAATCTCAATTCACAAATGAATGCATTGAAATACTAATGATACATTTCTGGGAAACATTCTTATTTGCTTTTCTTGCTGAGTTGAAATAGAATATTGATACCAGTCACATCACCCTCATGCAATAAGCAACAGACATGGGCTAATAATAATAATAATATTAATTTCAATTTTTATAGCGCCTTTCAAGAAACCCAAGGACGCTTTACAATGGGAAACAAAACAACAAAATAATAATAGTCACACAGATACACAGGTTGAAAAAGAACAGGTTGCTGGGTACTGCATTTTAGCTGAGGCCAAAGGCCTGAGTGAACAGATGTTGTTTGAGTTGTTGTTTGAAGTGTCCAGAGAGTCGGCATTCCTGATTGCAGAGGGAGAAATTTCCAGAGGGGTGGGGCTCGACACTGAATGCTCTGATTGCAAAGTTTCCAGCTTGGAGCTCTGGGATGGAGAGCAGCCCGTTGGGCGGGGACCGCCAGCTGACGAGAGGGGGGTGTTAGGCTTGAAGGAGTCCAGCTAGTATGCAGGGCTAGGGAGTGGAGAGATTGGTAGTTAGCAGGAGAGTTATACTGGGATGCGTGACTTGACTGGAGCAGGTGAAGTGGATGAGGGTGGGGTGAAGTTTTGCCAGGGCTTAGTGCGGGTGAGGGCCTGGCTGCAGAGTCGGACGTACTGGAGCTGTCA